>NC_036656.1:200435-333072 GCF_002806865.2 Cucurbita pepo subsp. pepo | reverse complement strand
TTTTTTTTTTTTTTTTTTTTTTTTTTTTTTTTTTTTTTTTTTTTTGGTGCTTCTTATTGTTCTTGGAAATCGTTGTTTTCTGAGCTTTGGTTCTTGACTTTTGGACTGCACTTGCGTTCTTCGGAATTTGCGAGCTTGCTGGTGTCATTTCGTTTTGTTCTGTTTCTTACTGTCTTGAGCATCGTATTTCAAGAATTTTTTGGTTGATTTTCTTCGGCTAGGCTAGCTCCGTAAATTGTCGCCAGCTTTAGTTGTTTTTTATTCTTTTTTTATGCTGCTTATCGTTCATGGAAATAGTTGTTTTCTGAGTTTTAGTTGTTAGTTTTTGGACTGCATTTCTGAGAAAAAGCTTGCGTTCTTCAGAATTTTCTAGCTGGTTGGTTTTCACTGTTTTATTTTCTTTTCGTGTTGCTTCTTACTCTCTCGAACTCATCGTTTTGAGAATTTCTCTAATTATTATTATTTCTGTCTGGCTCTTTGTATATCGCTAGCTTCGATTTGTTGTTGTTTTTTTTCCTTTTGATATTTTCAATTTTGCTCTGCTTTGTGTTTTTTCTGCCGATTGATTGTATCTAGCGTTTTGCGCNGGTTGATTTTCTTCGGCTAGGCTAGCTCCGTAAATTGTCGCCAGCTTTAGTTGTTTTTTATTCTTTTTTTATGCTGCTTATCGTTCATGGAAATAGTTGTTTTCTGAGTTTTAGTTGTTAGTTTTTGGACTGCATTTCTGAGAAAAAGCTTGCGTTCTTCAGAATTTTCTAGCTGGTTGGTTTTCACTGTTTTATTTTCTTTTCGTGTTGCTTCTTACTCTCTCGAACTCATCGTTTTGAGAATTTCTCTAATTATTATTATTTCTGTCTGGCTCTTTGTATATCGCTAGCTTCGATTTGTTGTTGTTTTTTTTCCTTTTGATATTTTCAATTTTGCTCTGCTTTGTGTTTTTTCTGCCGATTGATTGTATCTAGCGTTTTGCGCCTCGTTAGCTATGTTTTTAAATTCGAACTCATCGTTAACTCTAATTATTATTATTATAGCGTTTTGCGCCTTGTTAGGAATAGGACAGTTGAGTTCGTCAAATTGTGCAAGTTCGAGTTATAATCTCTTTGAATATTCTGTAGATATTGTCAAAGAAACACTTAAGATTTTTCAGTCGATTTTTTTTGGGAACCCAATGATAAGGAGTTATTATAGGTTTTTAAATTCAAGTTGGTAGTTGAGTGTACAGTACTTTCTGAACGTTTATCTTGGGGATCTTGCGTACTGAATGTTGTGCGGTACTATTCTTTATTCAGGTTCTTAAGCAATGAAGTGGAAACAAGAAGATTTCCTGATAAATTTTGAATACCACCTTTCTGAACTGTAGTTGTAATAAGCTCATGGTATCGAGTTATCTGGTTATTGAGATGATTTGTCATCACGGGAGTGCTGTTCTTCTCTCGTGTGCATGCATGAGTTGAGATGGTTATGCTCATTTGTTTTTTCAGGATAAATTTTCTGAGACTTTCATGGACGGGGATCTGTGGGATTGGCCGTATGATCAAGGTTCTACTGATCTTTACTCGTCACTTTCTTCTATTTATCTGAATAAACAAGTTTCAAGTTAATTTGATCGTAAAGAATTGTTCCAGGTTTCTCCTATTCCGATGCTGGTGAAAGCAGTTACAGTATGGAATCTGGATGGCAGGCTGACTTTTACTTCGGTTATGGGAGAGGTAAACTTGATTGATTGATTGATTTATTATTATTATTTTTAAAAAAGTATCTGCATGCAGTTATTCTGGGCCATATTTTTCTCTTTGTTTCACTTCAACATTTGGGGTTCTTATTTTTGTTATAATTTTATGGTCATAGATGTTATAGAAGAAAATGCTATGAATGAGAAGTATTGCGTTCAAGTACTAAAGATTTTGATACGGAAGGCAGCTTCTGAAATCGATGATCTTGAAGAAGATCTAGTTTTGCTTCAATGTGGCCTCGCATGGACAGAAAGTAGAAACCAATTTGAAGCATGCTGTAATGCTTTGAGAGAAAAAATTGACGTCCTTCACAATTCAATAAAGAGCTGGAGACGAAGTGATAAGATTAATACAGTCGATCAGTTACCATTACATACACAACCAGCAGAGAAATTGTTCGAGATACTGAAGCCTTTTCTTGGAGAGGGTCGTGAACAAGATGATGGGCAGGTTTTCTCTGTACCCTCTGAGATCTAAAAAGTCATTGTTCAAGAAGCATGAGAAAGAAGACTACAGAAAACTTCATGAAAGCATAAAACATATACACGTGATTCCACTTTTAATTGTCAATGATCCGATAGGTTACTGCATGTAGAGATTCTTGCAAGATAGTTTTTTTTTTTTGTTGCCATTTTTACAGAATCATTTTCATTAGTTCTTAGTATTCTTAATGGTTGGGGGGCTCATTTCATTGACTTCTAGTGGAGAACCTTAACTGTTACTGTTTAGACATATATTTCATTATCCTAGGCAACTTTCTCCCTCAGAAGAAATCCAAGGATTAAGGAACTTTTGTATAGTTGTCCTTGGGGGAAATACATGTGCCCTATTTGCAATGTCATTGCTGTTTTTCCCTTCGGGTTCATTCATTGAACATCCTGCTCCGTCATTTCTCAATCTCGTAGGTTTGACTATAAAGATATGAAATGCTGCATCATGATTCTATTTCAGAGGATTTAGGAAGAAAGTGTGAGAAGACCAATGTGATAATAGCTATGCGTAATCATGTCTATGAACGAAGATGCTAGCTCTTTAGATCTTAAAGCTAAATAGATTCTCTTGCATAGAGTTTGGAAGAATTAATTAGTTTCTGTATTTCAAACTCTTAAATTATGTTTCTTTTTAGACAATGTAGTACATTCATAATTTATCATTCTAATCATTTATGGACGTAGCTAGATGCTTTACTTTAGTTATATACCAGGGTAAACCAAACTAAAAGTAAAAGTACTTTTATTTTGCTTAGTTGGAAGAAGTTGTTCCTTGAATATGGTCGGCAACCTGGTTAAAATGCCTCAGGGTAAAATTAGTAACTAGTTTATTGATTGGCTGTTAATCACTGTCATCTGAATTGAGTTTTTTTCCTTCCCTTTTTTTTTTTTTTTATCCCTTTAAAATATATGTACTTTATGTAAAATAAGGATCAGCATGCAACTGTGAGCAGCCAAGGTACTGAGACTTCAATGCAGTTAGTTGGTCCATTCTGTGAAACCTCGAGCATTTGTGGCATAAAAGTCAAAAGTGAAGAAATGGAAGTCAAGAGTATTTTCCCGGCAGTGTATTCAACACCCAATGGTTCGGTCCAAAAGCACCAGGAAAATGATAGTATTTGCAAGAAAGAAATTAAGGTATTGCCTTCTTTGCTTTAGTTGCAGTTAGTGTCTTGGTGTGTCTAGTAGAGTCATAATGATGGAGTTGGATCGAAGCGAGCTGAAGCATTAGTATGATAGCTAACACACATTGATAGTCTACCTCATATTCGAAGAATCTCTCTGTGTTATGATGCTCACATTTTATATTTTTCTTGCAGGCTGAAATTTCCGTTGAAGGAGTTTCCTCAAATGTGCTTGTGACCGAAGAAAATCTGAAGTCTGTTTCAAAAGTAAAAATTGAGGAAGCGGAGGAACTCCGTATAAATAACTCGTGCAAGAGCAGAAAATTGAAGTCAGCTTTGAATGTTGGTGGTGAATGCCGCCTTCTGAATGCACGAAAGGTTTGAAATCTTGGCTTTCTTTCAGTTAAATAACTAGTCTGAATTGAAACCTTGGTTATACTTCAGTTACTTTGTAACATTAACTTTCTTTCATACAGCAGCATGGAAAATCTGTTCTTGACAATACCAATCCAGATGTCCCAAGACAATCAGATGGATTCAGTGGAAACAAAAGGTCGTTTGATACCATTTCAAGTTCTCCAGCATCATACCCAAAGAGTGGAAACTGCACTACAGAGGACAAGCTAATTGACTTTTTGTTAAGAAAGAAGAAGAACAAGAGTGACGGGGGGTCAATTCTCCCTGAATCTAATGGAAGTGCCCCTTCATGTTCATCTTCAAACACGAAAGAAAAGGTGGATTGCGATCTACGCTTTTTGGATACTAAAAAAACGGGTACATTTGACTCATCGAATCTTCCTACAATGTTGCTTTCAAAACTGCAAAACCAGCAGGGAAACGGTTTGCTCAGAACCCAGACCAAGGAGACAGACAAGTTCTTGCTAGACGATTATCAAAATGTTGAGAATGTTTGTCATGAGAAGTCATATTCGAATATGGATCACAAGCCTAAAGAATTTACCGAAAAGGGGCGGAGCAAATCACATACTCCGATTTCTAAAGCAAAAAAGCATCGAAAGCCAGGAGCAGTTGGAGACAATGCCTGCTTAGATCTGCCTCTTGAACCTTGTCAGCTCAGGGTCGAAAAGCAGGACTGTGCTCTTGACACTGAGAAAAACTTAGGTCCTTCATCCCAAAATAAAGGGACTTCAAAAATGCTGGTTGGACAAAAGCTCATAGATGTAACTTCTGTTAATGATATTTCTAGTTCAGATCAGATCAAACCCGACGACAGCGGAACTGGGGAAAACAAACAAATGAAGTCATGCGCCGCCAACACAGATGATCGCATAGCTGAAATTTTGGCACTTTTACCTTCCTCAGATCTCAAACTGAAGAGTCTAGCAGAACTGAGGATTATTGCAAAGGAACACAACTTGACCAAATATCACAAGCTTCGCAAAAGGGTGCTGCTCGACCTGCTTGTTCAAAAGCTGTTGGAATGACTTACCAAGGTTGGTGTATTTCTTTTCCTCTTTAATCCGTCTTAGTTTATTGGAAATATTTTGTCCTAGCTAGGAAAAATCATGAAACAAAGAATACACGGGGTCTTTTGCAGGGGATCAAAGCGAAGTGATAGTACATTGCATTCAAACTAAAATGGGTAGGTTAAAAAATGGAGATATTTAGGATATCAGATAGGAATTTCTATATCGTGTATAGATGTTTTGGATTATGGTGGTATTTTTAAATTTCAGCTTTGGTAAATTGGTTGTAGTTTTTAGGTGTCTGCTGCCATATTTATGTACAGTAACCCTTCAACTTTTGTGGATTTGAGTAAGTCGAACTGCACGGAGTTCCAAAGAAGCTTTTTTCTTTTTTTCTTAACCTCTTGTTTGAAGATATATGTCGTAATCAGTCGAATTATGCATAAGTATAAGTTAAGGTTGTTTTGTATTAAATTCCACTTTGTTTGTTGGGTGTTAAATTGGTTGTAGTTTTTTCTTTATTATTATTAACGTTGTTTTGGATTTATAGACCAAAATAGAAGTAATTTCTCGCAAGTTTTATAGATTAAAATGAGATTTAAACTTTATTATTGTTATTAGATTTTGGATCTTGAGGAGTCCTTAGAATTTTTTTCTATTTTCTGGTTTCAATTTTTAATTCTTTTAAAAAATATTAATGTATTTCATAAAATTTTCTGTGGTTTCGTTTCTTTTAAATCGGATATATTCTTTTTGGTTTTTTCAAGTGTCAACAATGTGGCGTTTATCTTTCCCTTGGCCTAAATTGTATGTTAAATTGTTTAAGTTGTCTTTACTGTATTTTTTTTTTAGCATGAAAATTCGAAACTGTTTCTCTACAGATTTTTTGACATTTTAAATCTCATCCATATCATCTATCACATAATCATAAAACTTGTATCATCTATCACTTATTTGTACATGACTATCAATCTTAGAAAGCCTCAAACAAACCATGAACCATCTCGAAACTGTAGAGAACATATCTGAATCGAGCTAAAACCGAAGAAAAACCAACTTGGAGTCATGGGGTATTTGAGAGAGAGGTGTCGTGAGGTATTTGCAAGAGTAATTACTTGATGGGATCGTTGCGCAGATGAACAAAGTGCTCGTGATTATCAGCTTATCAGCAAAGAGAGGTATAAGACTCGCTTCTATATGCTTCAAAGATCGTCTGCGTGGTTTAGAGGCGAGGAAGATGGATTGGTTCAATCTTTAGTAGTCACACTATTTTGCGAATTTGAAAGTTTAACATAATCTCTAATAAATAGAAAGAGAAAAGAAAAAAAAAAAAGATCAAACCAGAGGTTTCCCCTAATTTCATCTCTGAATTTGTGGTCTAAAAAATTTCATTCAAATTCTTGAACTAACTATCTCAACAGTGGCCTTCCAGAAGTTCTAAATTGTAAGGGAAATTAGAAAAAAAGTCGATGAATTTTTGCTCCAACTTTTTAATGTGTTCCCCTTGCTGCCCTCACAAGATGGAGTATGCGATACTGGAGCTTTGCGTTTTCTGCAGCAACCATCTCAGCCTGCAAAATAATCCCAAATAAGAACGTCCATTTTTCTCTTTTTTGACCTCTTCATCTACCCATGGACAAACAACAAACAAAAACTACTTGCCTTTTTCTGTTCTGCGATTAGCGCTTCATTTGCGCTGTCTAGCTTCGACTGGAGTTCGCTTATCGTTTTAAGATGTTCCTCATCGTGGGCATCTAGATGGACGAGTTGTTGATAATCAGAAACACATGATTTGAAATCGACGTTCATACATGTTTGTGCCATTGGTGATTTGGTGTGATTTGAATAAAATAGAAATTACCCATCACTGAATTCTTTCATTTACTCTATGGAAGTATGGTTTCTCTAAAAGGGAAACAGCCATGAGTCGTACCTTTCTTACTCAAAAGCGCAGCTTCTAGTCTCGACAAACGATCCTTAAAATAAAGACGCATTGTCGTAAGTATGAATACATAATAACGGTAAACCAAAATCAACTAAACTTTAAGAAAAAATCTATAAAACTTGATAGGAATGCAATAAGAGTATTAAGGGTATATTAGCAACTAGTTAGAGAAGTAGCGTAACAGTCAAACCCACCGCTAGCCAATATTGTCCGCTTTGGCTTGTTACATATCGCCGTCAGCCTCACAGTTTTTAAAACGCGTCTGGTAGGGAGAGGTTTCCACACCCTTATAAAGAATGTTTCGTTCTCTTCTCCAACTAATGTGAGATCTTACAATCCACCCCCCTTCCGAGCCCAACATCCTCGCTGACACTTGTTCCCCTCTCCAATCGATGTGGGATCTCACAATCCACCCCCTTCGGGGTCCAACGTCCTTGCTGGCACTCGTTTCTCTCTCCAATCGATGTGGGATCTCACAATCCACTCCTGAAGCCCAGTGTCTTCGTTGACACACTGCCCGTGTCTGGCTCTCATACCATTTATAACAGCCCAAGCCCACCGCTAACAGATATTGTCCTCTTTGGGCTGTCTTCGCTGGCACACTGCCCGGTGTCTAGCTCTGATACCATTTGTAATAGCCCAAGCTTACTGCTAGCAGATATTGTCCCTTGCATATTTTAAAACAATCAATAGGATCACATAGAAAAAGAGGGAAAATGTGAGATCCCACGTTGGTTCAAGAGGGGAACGAGCATTCCTTATAAGGGTGTGGAAACCTTTTCCTAGCATACGCGTTTTAAAACCTTGAAGGGAAAGCCTAAAGAGGACAATATCTACTCGTGGTGGGCTTGAGCTGTTACAAATGGTATCAGAGTCAAATAACGGACGGTGTGCCAACGAGAACGCTGGCGGTGCAAGGGGGGTGGATTTTGAGATTCCACATTGGTTGGAGAGGGGAATGAAGCATTCCTTATGAGGGTGTGAAAACCTCTCCTAGCATACGCGTTTTAAAACCTTGAGGGGAAGCCTATGAAGGGAAAGCTTAAAGAGGACAATTTCTGCTAGTGGTGAGCTAGAACGGTTATAAATGGTATCAGAGTCAAACACTGGGCAGTGTGCCAACGAGAACGCTGGCCCCCCAAGGAGGGTGGATTGTGAGATCCCACATTGGTTGGAGAGGGGAACGAATCATTCCTTATAAGGGTGTGAAAACCTGTCCCTAGCAGACGCGTTTTAAAACCTTGAGAGGAAGCGCTTGAAAGAAAATCCTAAAGAGAACAATATCGGCTAGTGGTGAGCTTGGGGGGTGGGCTTGGACGGTCACAAAAAACCTATATGAATTAGTCAGCAAAACAAACTAGCAACAAGCTTAGTATCTCTTACCACGTGCCTGATGTGGAATGTTTTCGGCCGTTTGCTGCCTTAATCTATTTTAAAGAAGAAATGAATCTTGGTTTTCATTTCATTAGAAGATCACTAAGACGAACCAAAACTTAAGCAAACACACACAAAATTTTCTAAACTGACACTAATGAAAACACTCATTCATCGTAACGACACAAATGGCCAGTGCCAGCACTATTCAAACATATTGCTCATAGATCTGTGAACACCTCGACTAATTTCATGGAACAATCTACCATATTTTGTGTTAAAAGGTTTGTAAGATTTCAATATCTTAAGATATGGATAGGGCTACTACCGGGTTTGAATCAATTCTCTCCAAGGTCCACTTTCTTTTTTTTTACTTGTTCCAACCCGACAACTACTAGGCTATCTCATGATGATTGGGTATCATAGTACTCTTAACACTTTGATATGGCTACATATGATCTTTTGTGACCATAATGAACGTTTGAACTATCTTATACACATCTCAGCGTATCACACTAGAAATCGCTTAAATCTTATACATATATGATTGTGAGATCCCACGTCGGTTGGGGAGGAGAACAAAGCATTATTTATAAGGATGTGGAAACCTCTCCTTAGCAAACACGTTTTAAAACCTTGAAGGGAAGCCCAAAAAAGAACAATATCTACTAGCGGTGAGCCTACGTCGTTACAAATGGTATCAGAGCTAGACAACGGACGATGGAGCCTCAAAGGGGAGTGGATTGAGGGGTTCCACGTCAATTGGAGAAGGAAACGAGTGCCAGCGAGGACGCTGGGCCCGAAGGCAGTGTGAATTGTGAGACCCCACATCAATCGGGGAGGAAGAACGAAACATTCTTCCTTAAGAGTCAATATTAATTCCATACTGCCCTAGAGCTGGAAATTATCCTTAATCGGAGTACCTCTTTGATTGCCACAAACTTCAATTAAACTCCCTTTCCAAAAAGCCTAGGAGACTAAATCTAAACTCCATCACTCATTTTCCCTGCCATTTCAAATATTTCAACAGTAATCCAAAGTAATTGCAATGAAATACACCTAAAACATACTCATCAATTTCACCCAAAAAAGAAATTCCATGCGACAAAGATAAGAGGCGGCGCGTCCTAAGAAGGCGTTCGATTTAAAAGGGAAAATGGAAGAAAAGTGAAGGGTTTAGCAATCAAACCTCGGCTTCGGAGGCTCTTTGATAGAAGGGCTTCAAGGTCTGCTCGAGATCGTGGCTCCCTCCGCTTAATGGTTCCGCCATTGTTGCAAAAGCTTCAACTCAACCTCAAAATGAAAAGATGCTATGAGAGCGCTTCGAGTCTCATCAAACAAATGTTCTTGGGATAAAAATACATTTTTAATTTAATTTAATTTAATGTTAAATTACTAAAATGCCCTTAAACTACTTGGTTTCAATTATACCTAAAACATCAAAATGTTTGTTTTAATTTTTGAAGCCATGGAACATGTACTATGTTAAATTATAAAGGTTAATTTTTGTTTTTTCTTTAAATTTTAAAATTTAAGAATTCAAAATACTTAATTATGTTTAAAAAAAGAAAAAAAAATTGGATAGGAATAATATTTAATTGTATTTAATCATAATAATATTTATTTAATCGTCCCTTACATTTAGCATATGGTTTTCGATTTAGTTTATATGCTAAAAATTATTAAGAATACATATTGTAGAAAATCTCTAACAAATTATTAAGAATAAACGGTCAAATGTGCAAAATGACATAATACAACTTATAAAAAGTTTGTGCTCTAGATTGGAGCTTCTAACTTAAATATGATTAGGAAACAATATTGTAAAGATAAGCTATACTCCAAATTTTGAGAATGAACAAATAATTACTTTAGTTGGTTCAAGAAATCAAAATAAGAGCATCGAACCATTTGGAAGAGAAAATTTTCTCGTTCGTCCAGATTATATCCAGTTCATAACTTGATCCTCCATTTCACTTACAAACTCACCATGAATTTGTTGATTGAAACAATCTATGAGGCTTATATGATCAAAATATACTTGCATCAACTGATGATCATCTTCTTGAAAAATTCAGCTTGATCAGGAAAATATTCCATCAATTCATCCTTTGTAACCCACACAAAATCTTCACATTTCTCAATATTGAATTTATTGGTTGCGATCACTTGAGACTTGAAAAAGAACCTCTGGAAAAGAGGAGAGATTTCGTTTAAGAAAACGAGTAAACGACCACATTATACTAAACGTAATACTCTCTACGTTCGAGCATAAATTCCCGAAACTTGTATGATATAAATCTTTAGTAGAAGACATACCTTCAGAGATGAAACTTGTGCAGTTTCTGTAGGCGGTACACCCATGTGCGCCATAGGAGCATTTCCAACAAAATATGTATGAGAAAGACCTCCAAGGATGGACGCTAAGGCAGACTCTGCACACTGCAGAACTTGAAAGTTAGAAGGGTAAAATTGATGAGAAAGAAAACTGAAGAGTATTGATAGCCGACTCTCACTTTACGCAGTGTCTCCTCGGTCTCGTATACTTTTTCTGGAAAGTGCCAGACAGGTTTCTTATCAGGTGCCCCAATAGAGGCACCATAGAGAAGAAGGTAGAGCCTTCTATCAAGTGCTCTCTGCAGTGACCTAAAAGGAAAGAGGAGAATTCAAGTAATCAGAATGTAGACCTCAATTTTGATCTTAGAATCTGGCAAACTAATGACTTTGATCAGATAGCCTGAACTCTAGATCAACAGTGAGAAATACGGAGACATTGTATTTTAAAGACACCATCTAAGAACTCCATTTGATAGTACAAAAGATGCCAATAAGTCTGATAGATTAACCAAGTAATATAGTTTCAACATTTATGAGATATACAAGGATATCTTGCAATTTTCCCAAGAGTCAAATGAATGGATTTTCGCAGGGATAAAAACAAGTTTAATTGATCAACATGAATCAAGTAGAACCATGGTTTTAAAAGATGTAAGAGCACTAAAGTAAATGAGTAGAATACACCTAAAGTAGCAGCATGCTCTTGCTAGAGTCACACATTAGTTGGGGAGGAGAACGAAACATTCTTTATAAGGGCGTGGAAACCTCTCCCTAGCAGATGCGTTTTAAAATTTTTGAGGGAAAGCCCAAAGAGAACAATGTCTGCTAACGGTAGGCTTGGGCTGTTACAAATGGAATCAGAGCCAGACACTAGGCGATGTGTCATTGAGAAAGTTGAGCCCCAATGGGGCATGGACATGAGGCTGTGTGCCAGCAAAGACGCTGGGCCCCGAAGGGGGCGAATTGTGATATCCCACATCGATTGGGGAGGAGAACGAAACATTCTTCACAAGGGTGTGGAAACCTCTCTAACAGCTATTGAGATCTCAAAAAGGTGCAGTACAATTATCAAGATGGTTGCATCAAAGAATTGCAGAAAAAGAAAAACATGATTAACCAGAAGAAAGAAAATTATAGTCAGACAATTGAATAATATCATCACAACAAGAGCATTATATAGTTACAAGAATGAAAGAAAATCAGCACAACTTATGGTGACCAAATAATAGAAGCAAGAGGACACTGGCGAACTGGAAGAGTAAATAAAGAAACACAAGGCTATCCTCATAATAATGAAGACATAAAACATGAACAAAAACAAGAGCTCATGGACTGCGTTTTTATTTTCCCCCAATAGTGATGGTAGCATTGATAAGGAAACCTTCAATTTATCAATTCTAGATAAATAAAAAAGACTGCATGCTTCATATCACTTGTTTTGTCGCTTCAGAAACCCACTAGGCTCTCCTCACAACAATGAAAATTATAAAGCATGAACAAGAACAAGAGCACTTGAACTGCATTATTATTTTCCCGCAATGGTGATGATGGCATTGATAAGGAAACCTTCAATCTATCAATTCTAAATAAATAAATAAATAAAAAGACTGCATACTTCCTATCATTTGTTTTGTCAGCTTCCGTAATCCGTGGAGCTGGAACATAATCAATTTGGTAGTCACCTTTTCCCCTGTTATCAGCAGAGTTCAAGTTATACAACCGCCAAAAGAACAAGAAAAAAAAAAGTTATGTATTTGCATTTAGCTAGTGTTTGCGCAATAAGCTCCACAAAATTAGCTAACTGAATATCGATGACGTCGAATCTTAATTGCACAAGTGATAGTTATATAAAGACATGCACTAACATAATATTTAGGGGGAACTACAAAGTTGTTCATCCTTCACCTGCAGTGATCCCCACAGATAATCGGAAAAAATAAATAAATTGACCACCAAAAAATACAGTAATTTAGGCTCTTTACTAACGGAAGCGCTAAGATTCATCACCAAAAAGCTTCAACTTAGCAGTCTCCAAGGAAGTCGTAAACTTTTTAACCTTATGTATAACAGGAAAGTTTCTTTAATTACTTTTGGCTACCAAAAGAGGCAAGTTTCGAAAGACCTTACGTACCGACTCTATTTTTCAAATCTAATTAAGTCACTGCTACATACATGATATGCCTGTTTAGTAAAAGAAAAAAAAAACCATTCAAAATATTTCATAAACGATGCCATAAACTTAAACATTGATATAGGCTATAAAGTGTTGTTTGCGAATAAGCAGTGATTGNACAATATCCTCATCTAACCTAAGAGCTACAAACAACATGAATTCATCTATCCTAGCTTCAATCTCATGGCCATCACCACGACGTTGTCTCAGTGCAAGGGTGTTTTACCTTTACCTGAAAAATAAGAGTAGCACAGGACTGATTATTTCTTAAAATACTAAAAAAGTAACCCCATTGCTCGGGTTAAGAAATGCAATTACATGCAATCATGTTTGAGACCTATCATTTCATGGAACATCATATAATGACCTTGGTCTCTACTTCCAGAACTTAAATTCCATTAAAAATACTCGTGACATTCGCAAATCAGTTTGAGTATATAGTATTTGAACTTTCATGGTGTTAACTCGTAAATTTCCATTTGGTAAGTCCAAATCACTCTTTTCCATGCTCATACCAACAGTATGATTTCATAGTCACGTTCTTTGTGGTGATGAAATTTTCCTTCGACGCTACCACTCTCGATATCCATAGTAACCTATAGGATCTTACTACCTATCAAGCCTACTTGGTCATGAAGCCATTTACTACTACACGTGGGTACATCCTTTTCATCTCTAGGGTCATAGTTCTACATCATTTAACTATGTTTCAAGTCTATTGATTATAAACATCTAACTTTCCTTCGAAAAATCCTTTTCATGAGTATACAAGTATTAAGTAGCCTGCTAACCTCTTTTCATGAGCCTATAATTATATAGCCTTCACAGTACAGATCTTCTTAAATCTAAACATCATTAATACATCCAATGTTAATCTAAACATCATTAATACATCAATTAACATTTGTATGCCATGAAAGGTAAATAATATAACAAAACAACATGGTGTTAGTATCTTTCGTAAGGTATACTTGACAGTGACGAAGCGTAAGGCCATGGGAAACATTATGCACCTATATCATAGGCTAATTTACAGAATCTAAAAGCCTAGAGCTCAACCAACTGCAACAACCATAATTTTCTATTAAAATCAAGGTCACCAGTAGTCCAATCTGATCTAGGATGTCGAAGGGTTCGTTGAAGCATGGTCCCAGCTTGCCCTTTCATCAGAGCCTCAAGACACCTTTTATTCAGACCACCTTCAAAAATACTTTATTGCCTACTTCAAACTCTAGATTCCTACGCCTTACATCGGCATAACTTTTCTGTCTACTCTGACCCTACACATTCTTATCTTATCTTTTGTATTATCGTCCACTCACAAAGAGATGGTCAAACTAAACGTGCGAACAAAATTTTGGAAGGCATGTTACGTGTCTGCGTCTTGGATTTCACAGGTAGCTGAAACCCAAAATTGCACCTTATGGAGTTCACCTACAACAAAAGTTTCCAAGCAAATTATCGGTATGGCACAGTTTGAAGCTTTATGCGGAAAGCGGTGCAAGACCCCGATGTGCTAGGACGAAGTAGGCGAATATGAGTTGTTAGGGCCAGAATTAGTCAAAGCCACCAATGAGGCCGTGCAAAAGATCAAGGGCAAGAATGTATACGACTCAGAGTAGGCAAAAAAATTACGCCAATGTGAGGCATAGGAATCTGGAGTTCAAAGTAGGCGATAAAGTATTTTTTGAAGGTGACCCCAATGGAAGGTGTCTTGAGGTTAAGACGAAAGGGCAAGCTGAGCCCCTCGCTTCATCAGACCCTTCAACATTCTACCTAGATCGGATTGAACTAGTGATTTTAATAGGAAATTAGGTTCGTTACACTCAAAAGGTATTACTTCAGTTTTTCAAAATTCTTTTGCACCATGTATATGGAAACACTATCCAGGGAAATCGAGCATTATAATCTATTAAAACTCACTATAATGGAAAGGAACCTTAGAAAGTGTTGTTCAAAGTTTGGATTCAACTGGCACTAACCTAGTAGCCCACAAAAAATTGTCCTACATCTTTAATAATAAAATAAGCTCAAATATGATACCTAATATATAGCTACTTCAATTGTCACTGATAATGATATTAGATGAAAAATAGATTAAAAGAGCACTTTCCAGAACATGGTGCTTAAAATACTCAAGAATTAAAAAGAAAGTTGAAAAAGATAAATTAAAAGAATACATAAACCATAATCATGTAGTGGACACAGCATAACGAAATGGAAGATCATTTACCTGGCATTAGCTTTATCTAGAAATTCATCAGGATATCTGCGTCGATATTGCTGTTGCCACCTAAACCTGAGCACAATCAAGCAGATGTATCAGAAAACTGTTTCTGCGAGGAGTATGCCATGCCAATGTTACTTGATTTTAGTGCGAGCTCATAGCTCTATCACACTAATCATGTCGTTCGAATTCCTTTTCCTGATTAATCCCCGTTCTGATGGATATCAAGTCGAGACATACTCCCAGTTTCCTTAATTTTATTTTTCCCATTTTCAAGATTCCTCAGTTCTTAGAAATTAAACAGAGAAACACAAGAAAACAAACTTACTTGAACTCCTGAAACGCATAGACAACAGGATCAATCTTCGGAATCACGACTGGAAGCCTCTCGAACAGAACAGACGCCACAATTTTCTCGGAATACGTCGAAAATCCTCGCCTCTTCACCAGCTGACCGGCTAAACTAAACGAGCTCTGCATTCTGAACTTCATGAATCCAAAAACCGATTAGAGGAAAAGAAACAACCATTCAAAAACCACACAAGAAATTTTGAGGTGATACGAGAACTTGCATTGAAGCTCTAAGAACAGACCCTAGACGATCTTGTACAACCATTCATAAGCTAACTTTGAACGAGATGTATTCACCTGAGAACAAGAGTGTGACCGTCGACGGCGAGGGTTGTGCTTGGTAAATCTCCCGAGTTATTCTCAGTTCATAATTGGGCCGCCGGAGCTTCCATCAACTATGGGTTTGGGCTGATTTTAATCATTGGGCTCCTTTCGGAAATGACTTTTTTTTTTTTTTTTTTTTGCAGAAATAAATATATGTTTTTAAAAATTAATTTAAATAAGAAATTTGTAAATTAAAAGTAGATATTTTATGTTTTTAAAATTCGGAGAGGGTTTGCAAAATCTAGGAAGGTGACTGCAGCACGAACTGAAGGAAGACAACGATGTCGTTGAACACGAGGGAGTGACACCAACCAAGTGAATACGGAGGCAAGAGCATGAACCAAAAGAAAAAGCGTAGATGTGAGTTACATAAAAAAAATACAAATTATGTACGTTGCACACCACTGCTTTATATCTCACGTGACGGGATTTCAAGCATGTTGTATTTAATGTCTCTTGTGGTTTCAGTATGCGGGAGCGTGCGCATGCCCATAGTTAGGCTTAGAGGATTGATATTCACTTGGTGAGTCCTTGTGCATGTACGTAGGTCATGTGTAGTCAAGTTAATACACCGACAGTTCAAAATATAATGTAGGACCCAAGACCATTCATGGATTTAGGTCCCATCAATAGTCATAGACATGTTATATGTATTTACATTTCTCGAACCCAAAGACTCATCTCAACAGATAGCGCAAAAACATAGCATCATAAACGAAGCCCATAAATGTGTATATATATATATATATATATGTACACATATTGATATAATTACAGAGGATTTTCCCGCCAAAATGAAGGGGAAAATATTACAGAAGATTTTGGTTACCTTCAAATCTTCAATTGGAAGTGTGATGGCGATAAGCTCAATATGTACACGACACGACAAGCTCTCGCAATCCTCCGATTTGCTTTACGAGCTCCTCCACTGGCTAGCAGAAAAACAGATAGGAAGGAACATGTTACGGTCGGGACCTGGACAACATTCACGATACCTGTGTAGATGCCAGGACATGACACGAGCGTGAAGGATGAATTATACCATCTTATCTGCAATGTCATACGCAGTATGGTCAATCTGATCAAATTCCACGACCGCGGTTTGTTTGCTTCGTAGGGTGATGAAACGCCCACGTCGAGTCAACCTCATATAGCTGCTGCTATTGTGGATATTGAGTCTGCTCTAAAATTCCCATGTTTGTGGAGGTTGTTGCTGGTACAAGGTTTCCATTTACACTCTTGGTTGGTCGCTTTGGTCTCTTCGGTTTCTGAGTTTGAGATTCGACGTTTTGCCGAGAGTCATCCAAGTCAAACTGAACCACCGGGGTAGTTTTGTTTATATTTTGTAAACTTCGAGCCTTCGATGAACTTTGCTTTTCAGAACCACCTTTTCTCTGCACAAATAGTCAGACATATGTATAGACAATAATGCGGTTGGGAGGTAGCAAACAATTTAAAGTTAGTCCATAACACGTTGGGTGCGTTATATGCAACAACTCCTATCTCCTCACTCCTACGTCCTCAAACATCGTTGATGAACTTCACATGCTGGAGTGAGTCGAGAATGATCATGGATTCGTACTCAGGTTTGAAAATATATGTAACAACTCAAGCTCACCGCTAGTAGATATTGTCCTCTTTGAGCTTTCTCTTTCGGGCTTCTACTCAAAGTTTTTAAAACGCGTCTGCTTGGGAGAAGTTTCCACACCCTTATAAATAATGTTTCGTCCTCCTTCCTAACCGATGTGGGATATCACAATCCACCCCGTTTCGGGGTCCAACGTCCTCGCTGACACTCATTCCCTTCTCCAATTGATGTGGGACTTCCAATCCACCCCCCTTTGGGGCCCAGCGTCCTTCCTGGCACACCGCCTCGTGTCCACCCCCCTTTGGAGCTTAGCCTTCTCGTTGGCACAACGCCCAATATCTGGCTGTAATACCATTAGTAACAACTCAAGCCCACCGCTAGCAGATATTGTCCTCTTTGAGCTTTCCCTTTCAGGTTTCTTTTCAAGGTTTGTCAATAATAATAGACATAGAAAGTACAGTACCTTTTTCGTGCTGGAGTTAGTTTTTTCGGGATCAGGAGATGGAACGTCGTATTCAGTACCCCGGGATTCGGTGTTCATTAGATCCTCCAAAGATGCATCTCCCTCAGCATCAACTCTTATACCCTTCGCTTGTTTGTTCTGATGTCTACCCTTTGCCTGGCAACAAAGAGATCTTAAGGAAAAAAAGACGGAAAAAATATATAAATATAAGATCTTCTTCCAAGCCGAAAAAGATGACAAATCGAACGAACCACAATAGGTATTTCTCGTAATTTTTGCTCCAACTGCGCATCGTCGAGAAGTAAAGAAACGACCTCCTCAGGAGCTAAGATGTCTCCTTGAACATGGCCGCCGGTCATGACAAGCTGCTGAACAGTGTTTTTCTGGCTAGCTCTTTCAAGAATCTTCTCTTCAACTGTCTCTTTGCATATCAGTCTGTACACGGTGACCTACAAAGCAAATTGCAAGCATAATTAAAGTCAGGTTTTTCCCAAATCTCAAATTCACCGATGAAATGAAACTAACGTCTTTTGTCTGTCCGAGACGGTGAGCTCTGTCCATCGCCTGCAAATCCAATGTCGGATTCCAATCATTTTCATAGAAGATGACAGTATCAGCAGCTGTTAAGTTAATGCCAAGTCCACCAGCTCTTGTGCTCAATAAGAACACAAAAATATCATTCCTACAAAAAAAATATAACATGATTGCATTACAAAATAACAGATTCTGAAAGTAGAAAACGATGTAGTAACCATCATTTCGACGTCAAGGGAGTCCATACCGAAGTTGGAATTCCCTGACGATATCTCGACGATCCATTATAGTGGAGGATCCATCGAGTCTAAGGTATTTATACTTCCGATAATTCATGTAATCCTGCAGAAACATGTTGTAATTGTAAAAGCGAGCAAACGAACTTCAGAAACCTCATTAAACAATAATGTCGAGGCGCTTATAAAAAGGTATTGTCTTGTTTTAAAGTTTCAAGTAGCCAAGAACAATACCGACGAAGAATGAATACCTCGAGAATATTCAACATTTTTGTCATTTGAGCAAACAGGAGTACACGATGATTTTCGGCTCGCAAGCGTTTCAGTAATATATCGAGTGTTTGTAGCTTCCCAGAGTCCTATATAAAATTAACATAAATTCCTTACAGAACCCTACTTGAACATTCCTTGAAGTCAATGTAAAATGAGGAGAAAAAAACACCAACCGTGAGCAACTTTGCTGGATCAAAACTTTGCATTGGAGGAGAGGACCCGAAAATACCGTACGTCAACTGAAGAGCAGGCTGGGAAACTGGTATTTCAGAATCAATCTCTTGAATCAAAGGGTGGGGTTCGTTTGGCTTCCCTGGTCCGTTAAAGTCAGATGTTCGTGCAAACCCGATAAACAATCTCTTAACCCAAGGGTCATGCAATTGTTCAACCGTTTGGTAAGTAAAGCTTCTATCTGAGCAGTGAATACCTATCTGCAAAATAGATGCAGCAACGAAGCATTAAATAAGTACGCGAAAGGATAAAAACCATTTCACCAAGTTTTAGTTTCTTGAAAAAATATACCGGTGGAGCTCGAATCCTTGGAATAAACGTGTATGCTGCGTGAAGAAGCCCAACGTTGGACTGAAGCCTCTCCTGTTGAGGAATGATTAAAGCCTCAAAAGGAGCATCACCAGGCCCTGTTGCGAGTTTTCTCCGGAGTAAGTTAGTCTGATATATGGAAGGCATCAACAACATTCTTGTAACGACGCGCACTTTTTTCTGCTCAAGAGAACCATTTTCTGGATCATCATCATCAATAGATTCCATAATGAATTCCAGGATTTCATCGAGAAATTGCCGGTCCCATCTCGTTATGGAAAAAAGTAGCCGTTCTAGAAAAGAACCATTGGCAAAAAACATAACTTCTGCAGGGGATAGATCCATCAAATGGGTAAAACCGAAAGTACCACTTTGACGATATGACTGGTGTAAATAGTCTCCTTGCATGAATATGGATCGAAAAACGTTTTCCGAAGAAAATATGTTAAAATGTTTCTGAAGAGATCCTCCAATGCCATGTGCAACTGCAAATGATTTTGAACTTTGAAGAACGTCTTGGTGGACCAGTTTCGGTAACTAATAATCAAATAATCAGATTAAAACAACTATTAGTCATTCCGTTGGAGAAAGCAAGTAAATTGGAGAACTAAACGATAATATTCATGCTGACGTATTATGCATATACAGAAACCCTATGATGGAAGATGTTAAACAAAATACACAGAAAATAAATCTGAGAGATAAGTGATATGTTTATAGCTTAAAAAAATTAGAGGCAAAAGTGGAAGTACCTTGAACTCTATGGGATTGTGGCCTCCTGAGTAGTGTACGTCCTCAAGTTCCCCGAAAGGAGGGGGCAAAAGAGGATTTGGAATGTCTGCAAAGTATAAGTACGTGCTTCCCTCGTTCCTTTCGAACAACTCTGGGTGATTGCATACCTACCCATTTACCCGGTTAAAATATTTCTCTAATTATCGTTATAAAAAAGGTACTTCGTGTGTGTGTGCGTGCGTGTGGAGATAGAGAGATGAAATACCTTTCTTAGCTGAATGACAATGTTCATAAGACTGAGAGCTTTCTTCCCATTAATATGCCTATTGCTGTCAAACAACCCAGCAAGAGATATCTTATTCTTGATAGCTTGATAAAAAGCTTGCTGCCGAGAACTTAACTTGCAATGCACTGTAATCTCAGTTTTTTTAGTAAGCTCAGAGACTACGTCTTTTTTTACTCTCCGCAACATAAAAGGTTTTAGTATTGAATGCTGTTTGAGAAAAATGAGAAAAACATAAGTCAAAAAAGTGCATTGCAACATACTGAATCGTTTATAACTCCAATACCTGATTCCTTCCATAATCCAAATTCCATTTACTAATACAAAATATATCTAAGAAGGCTTTATGATCCAAACTAGTTAAAGAACAATGATCTCTTGATTGAGAGACGTCCCTTGTTTCAAACTTTCATACAAGATATGACGAATATATAAGATAGGCCACACAAAAAATGAAGCAATATTAGAAAGCAATTCTACGGCCCTTTGTTGTAACGGCCAAGTCCACCGATAGCAGATATTGTCTTCTTTGGGTTTTTCCTTTCGAGTTTTCCCTCAAGGTTTTTAAAACGCGTCTGCTGGGGAGAAGTTTCCACACTCATATAAAGAATGTTTCGTTCTCCTCCCCAACCGATGTGAAATCTCACAATCCACCCCCTACGAGGTCCAGTGTTCTCACTAGCACTTGTTCCATTATCCAATCGTTGTGGAACCCCCCCAATCCTCCCCGAAGGTGGCCTTGCTGGCACACCGCCTCGTGTCCGTTGGCAATCACCCAGTGTCTGGCTCTAATACCAACCGTAACAGCCCAAGTCCACCACTAGCAGATATTGTCCTCTTTTGGCTATTCCTTTCAGGCTTCTCCTCAAGGTTTTTAAAACACATATGCTAGGGAGGGGTTTCCACACCCTTATAAAGAATGTTTCGTTCTCCTCCTCAACCGATAT
Organism: Cucurbita pepo subsp. pepo; assembly: GCF_002806865.2. Lineage (NCBI taxonomy): Eukaryota > Viridiplantae > Streptophyta > Magnoliopsida > Cucurbitales > Cucurbitaceae > Cucurbita > Cucurbita pepo. Next base: position 311,970 of record NC_036656.1, on the reverse strand, counting down.
GAGATCTCACATTTGTTGACCCAACAAACTCTTTTCCATCAAGAGGAGGGTAGATGAATAAAGCTACATCTAGTTTTATCAACGCCAAAGTAAATTTTAAATTTTAAATTTTCTTCATGAAAAGTTTTATAACTCCATAGTATAAAATGGGGAGGAACTTCTCTCATATTGACTTATTCGAGTAGGAGACTCATAAGGGTCAAACAGAAATGCAACACGTTCCCAATATAAACAAAGAACTTCGAGTATGTAACTTGCTACTAGAGCACTTTCATTTCATATCACAACTAAATTGACAAAGTTGGTAGATTCCAAAGTTAATACATAGGTAGTACTTACCAAGCGGTTAAGTTGGTGTTCATTCAAAGTACCCCCATGTTCTGCATGATTTTCGATTCTGCAGGGAAAGTCCTATGAATCAGACAACATTTACTTAGCAAGTTCGATTAAATCGCCAAAGCTCAACGAATCAATACTGACCCTTTTGAGAACCACTCATTGAACTGTTCGTGGCTGTCAAACAAAGTAGGCATGATAAAATGTAAAAGGGCCCACAACTCGGCCATATTATTCTGGACAGGTGTCCCAGTAAGCAGCAAGCGGTTCCGACAATTAAAGCTTAGCAGTGTTTTCCACCTTATGCTGCAATTTAATGAAAACAAAATAACACATTATTCCTGTAGACCAAAACAACGGTCATAATTGTGGTGCTTCTGCTGACTAATACCATTCAACTGTTTGGTTGTTTACTATAAAACACTCATGGCACGAGCAAGACGATTTTATGTTAACAAAAGCAGAGCACCCTATCCTGATCCAACTGGTTCTAAATCGGAACAAACCTCGTAGAACTTTTGATTGCCTGTGCCTCATCCAATACCATATATTGCCACTTAACACGCCGGAAATACTTTTCGTCAGCAACAAGTAGCTGATAGTTGGTAACGAGGATGTGAAAACCAGCATCCCTAGAACAGATAAAGAAAGAAAACAAACAAGAAAAAAATAAGATGATGACAAGCATCCATGGGGGCGGGGAGAAAGGAAGAAAAGAACAGGCATAAGATTACCTGCAATATAACTTCAATCATAAAAGTGGAGCTACACCTTTAAGTTTTATTCTTTTAAATCTACTTTATTTACAACTTAAGATTACCTGCGATATAAATTCTTGGGATTAATCTTCTTCCTAAGAACTGCACGATCGGTAACCCCACCCCAATATGGAAGAGCTTTCAGGTCAGGACAGAAACGATTGATTTCATCGACCCAATTGTTCAAGACAGATGCAGGTGCAACAACGAGAAAAGGCCCCCATATATTTTTATCCTGATACAAGAAGAGTGATAGTAGTCAATACGAAGAAAGAAAAAATACTTAAAGAACTTAATATGATCATTACCTCAGCCAAATGAGCCAAAAATACCATTGCCTGGATGGTTTTTCCAAGGCCCATTTCATCAGCAAGTATACCATTTAAACCCTGTAGATAACCATGCCACCAAAGCTTAACTTTTTAACAAAAAAAAAAAATCCAAGATAAATCATTTAACAGGAACTTCGTACAACCTGCTCATAACAATTGACCAACCATTGGAGACCTTTTAGCTGATATTCTTTAAGGCTACCTTTAAACAACTCAGGTGTCTGTACTGTTGAAGTTACAGGCATGGTTGAGCTGCCAAACAACAATATAGTTCAATTAACTTTGACTAAAAAGTTGCAACTGCCTCAAACTCCAAAATGGGAAGAAAATTTTAATTAAAAAAAACAAAAAAGAAAACTCACGGATGAAGCAGATCTATGTTATTAGCTCCGGCGACCTCATTTGGATCAGGTTCAGAAGCTTGGCGTAGTCTTGAGCATTCATCATCGAATGCACTTGTTAACCTTTTCTGCTTCGAGACTGCATCTTGAGCAACTCTAAGTGCCTCCTTCTTCAGTTCAGCCTCCTCAGGATCTTCTTCCTCAGCAGGCATGCTATCTGAGTTCCAAGTCCCTTCCTGGTAATCTGGTTTTTCATCTCCCAAAGGCAGAGCTTCAGAAGGATGCAAATTTGATTTGTTCTGCATAAAATGACTATAAAGTTCTGTTTGTTGTATANCAGTTTTTTTAGTAAGCTCAGAGACTACGTCTTTTTTTACTCTCCGCAACATAAAAGGTTTTAGTATTGAATGCTGTTTGAGAAAAATGAGAAAAACATAAGTCAAAAAAGTGCATTGCAACATACTGAATCGTTTATAACTCCAATACCTGATTCCTTCCATAATCCAAATTCCATTTACTAATACAAAATATATCTAAGAAGGCTTTATGATCCAAACTAGTTAAAGAACAATGATCTCTTGATTGAGAGACGTCCCTTGTTTCAAACTTTCATACAAGATATGACGAATATATAAGATAGGCCACACAAAAAATGAAGCAATATTAGAAAGCAATTCTACGGCCCTTTGTTGTAACGGCCAAGTCCACCGATAGCAGATATTGTCTTCTTTGGGTTTTTCCTTTCGAGTTTTCCCTCAAGGTTTTTAAAACGCGTCTGCTGGGGAGAAGTTTCCACACTCATATAAAGAATGTTTCGTTCTCCTCCCCAACCGATGTGAAATCTCACAATCCACCCCCTACGAGGTCCAGTGTTCTCACTAGCACTTGTTCCATTATCCAATCGTTGTGGAACCCCCCCAATCCTCCCCGAAGGTGGCCTTGCTGGCACACCGCCTCGTGTCCGTTGGCAATCACCCAGTGTCTGGCTCTAATACCAACCGTAACAGCCCAAGTCCACCACTAGCAGATATTGTCCTCTTTTGGCTATTCCTTTCAGGCTTCTCCTCAAGGTTTTTAAAACACATATGCTAGGGAGGGGTTTCCACACCCTTATAAAGAATGTTTCGTTCTCCTCCTCAACCGATATGAGATCTCACATTTGTTGACCCAACAAACTCTTTTCCATCAAGAGGAGGGTAGATGAATAAAGCTACATCTAGTTTTATCAACGCCAAAGTAAATTTTAAATTTTAAATTTTCTTCATGAAAAGTTTTATAACTCCATAGTATAAAATGGGGAGGAACTTCTCTCATATTGACTTATTCGAGTAGGAGACTCATAAGGGTCAAACAGAAATGCAACACGTTCCCAATATAAACAAAGAACTTCGAGTATGTAACTTGCTACTAGAGCACTTTCATTTCATATCACAACTAAATTGACAAAGTTGGTAGATTCCAAAGTTAATACATAGGTAGTACTTACCAAGCGGTTAAGTTGGTGTTCATTCAAAGTACCCCCATGTTCTGCATGATTTTCGATTCTGCAGGGAAAGTCCTATGAATCAGACAACATTTACTTAGCAAGTTCGATTAAATCGCCAAAGCTCAACGAATCAATACTGACCCTTTTGAGAACCACTCATTGAACTGTTCGTGGCTGTCAAACAAAGTAGGCATGATAAAATGTAAAAGGGCCCACAACTCGGCCATATTATTCTGGACAGGTGTCCCAGTAAGCAGCAAGCGGTTCCGACAATTAAAGCTTAGCAGTGTTTTCCACCTTATGCTGCAATTTAATGAAAACAAAATAACACATTATTCCTGTAGACCAAAACAACGGTCATAATTGTGGTGCTTCTGCTGACTAATACCATTCAACTGTTTGGTTGTTTACTATAAAACACTCATGGCACGAGCAAGACGATTTTATGTTAACAAAAGCAGAGCACCCTATCCTGATCCAACTGGTTCTAAATCGGAACAAACCTCGTAGAACTTTTGATTGCCTGTGCCTCATCCAATACCATATATTGCCACTTAACACGCCGGAAATACTTTTCGTCAGCAACAAGTAGCTGATAGTTGGTAACGAGGATGTGAAAACCAGCATCCCTAGAACAGATAAAGAAAGAAAACAAACAAGAAAAAAATAAGATGATGACAAGCATCCATGGGGGCGGGGAGAAAGGAAGAAAAGAACAGGCATAAGATTACCTGCAATATAACTTCAATCATAAAAGTGGAGCTACACCTTTAAGTTTTATTCTTTTAAATCTACTTTATTTACAACTTAAGATTACCTGCGATATAAATTCTTGGGATTAATCTTCTTCCTAAGAACTGCACGATCGGTAACCCCACCCCAATATGGAAGAGCTTTCAGGTCAGGACAGAAACGATTGATTTCATCGACCCAATTGTTCAAGACAGATGCAGGTGCAACAACGAGAAAAGGCCCCCATATATTTTTATCCTGATACAAGAAGAGTGATAGTAGTCAATACGAAGAAAGAAAAAATACTTAAAGAACTTAATATGATCATTACCTCAGCCAAATGAGCCAAAAATACCATTGCCTGGATGGTTTTTCCAAGGCCCATTTCATCAGCAAGTATACCATTTAAACCCTGTAGATAACCATGCCACCAAAGCTTAACTTTTTAACAAAAAAAAAAAATCCAAGATAAATCATTTAACAGGAACTTCGTACAACCTGCTCATAACAATTGACCAACCATTGGAGACCTTTTAGCTGATATTCTTTAAGGCTACCTTTAAACAACTCAGGTGTCTGTACTGTTGAAGTTACAGGCATGGTTGAGCTGCCAAACAACAATATAGTTCAATTAACTTTGACTAAAAAGTTGCAACTGCCTCAAACTCCAAAATGGGAAGAAAATTTTAATTAAAAAAAACAAAAAAGAAAACTCACGGATGAAGCAGATCTATGTTATTAGCTCCGGCGACCTCATTTGGATCAGGTTCAGAAGCTTGGCGTAGTCTTGAGCATTCATCATCGAATGCACTTGTTAACCTTTTCTGCTTCGAGACTGCATCTTGAGCAACTCTAAGTGCCTCCTTCTTCAGTTCAGCCTCCTCAGGATCTTCTTCCTCAGCAGGCATGCTATCTGAGTTCCAAGTCCCTTCCTGGTAATCTGGTTTTTCATCTCCCAAAGGCAGAGCTTCAGAAGGATGCAAATTTGATTTGTTCTGCATAAAATGACTATAAAGTTCTGTTTGTTGTATAAGAAAATTGAGCCTCTGCTGCTGTCTCTTAGCTTCTCGAAGTTCCTGCTCCCATCTCAAAGCTTCAGCAGCTTCTCTTTCCTCCCTTTTCCGCACTTCTACCTGTAAAAAAAAATAAATTCCTTAATTAACAGTTCAACAGTTTTATTGAATGAATGCAGTGGAAAGCAGGCAAGCGTGTGGAGAGGGGGAGTATCTAGCTTATTCTCCAATCTACTAAAATTACAAAAAGCGTGATACACTAGAAGTAATGCATTAACGTAAAATGGAAGTATAGGCTTTAATGAGGTGAAACAAATAACATAATCTTCATGTTTTTTTCTTTTTCAATGATAGTTGAGTTTTTATCTAAAGAGAAAAATTTTGAAACATGGAATCAAAAAAGAAAAGAAAATGTCTAAGAGATTCTTAGCATAGGCATTACGCCCATTTTCATCCATNACCCCCTACGAGGTCCAGTGTTCTCACTAGCACTTGTTCCATTATCCAATCGTTGTGGAACCCCCCCAATCCTCCCCGAAGGTGGCCTTGCTGGCACACCGCCTCGTGTCCGTTGGCAATCACCCAGTGTCTGGCTCTAATACCAACCGTAACAGCCCAAGTCCACCACTAGCAGATATTGTCCTCTTTTGGCTATTCCTTTCAGGCTTCTCCTCAAGGTTTTTAAAACACATATGCTAGGGAGGGGTTTCCACACCCTTATAAAGAATGTTTCGTTCTCCTCCTCAACCGATATGAGATCTCACATTTGTTGACCCAACAAACTCTTTTCCATCAAGAGGAGGGTAGATGAATAAAGCTACATCTAGTTTTATCAACGCCAAAGTAAATTTTAAATTTTAAATTTTCTTCATGAAAAGTTTTATAACTCCATAGTATAAAATGGGGAGGAACTTCTCTCATATTGACTTATTCGAGTAGGAGACTCATAAGGGTCAAACAGAAATGCAACACGTTCCCAATATAAACAAAGAACTTCGAGTATGTAACTTGCTACTAGAGCACTTTCATTTCATATCACAACTAAATTGACAAAGTTGGTAGATTCCAAAGTTAATACATAGGTAGTACTTACCAAGCGGTTAAGTTGGTGTTCATTCAAAGTACCCCCATGTTCTGCATGATTTTCGATTCTGCAGGGAAAGTCCTATGAATCAGACAACATTTACTTAGCAAGTTCGATTAAATCGCCAAAGCTCAACGAATCAATACTGACCCTTTTGAGAACCACTCATTGAACTGTTCGTGGCTGTCAAACAAAGTAGGCATGATAAAATGTAAAAGGGCCCACAACTCGGCCATATTATTCTGGACAGGTGTCCCAGTAAGCAGCAAGCGGTTCCGACAATTAAAGCTTAGCAGTGTTTTCCACCTTATGCTGCAATTTAATGAAAACAAAATAACACATTATTCCTGTAGACCAAAACAACGGTCATAATTGTGGTGCTTCTGCTGACTAATACCATTCAACTGTTTGGTTGTTTACTATAAAACACTCATGGCACGAGCAAGACGATTTTATGTTAACAAAAGCAGAGCACCCTATCCTGATCCAACTGGTTCTAAATCGGAACAAACCTCGTAGAACTTTTGATTGCCTGTGCCTCATCCAATACCATATATTGCCACTTAACACGCCGGAAATACTTTTCGTCAGCAACAAGTAGCTGATAGTTGGTAACGAGGATGTGAAAACCAGCATCCCTAGAACAGATAAAGAAAGAAAACAAACAAGAAAAAAATAAGATGATGACAAGCATCCATGGGGGCGGGGAGAAAGGAAGAAAAGAACAGGCATAAGATTACCTGCAATATAACTTCAATCATAAAAGTGGAGCTACACCTTTAAGTTTTATTCTTTTAAATCTACTTTATTTACAACTTAAGATTACCTGCGATATAAATTCTTGGGATTAATCTTCTTCCTAAGAACTGCACGATCGGTAACCCCACCCCAATATGGAAGAGCTTTCAGGTCAGGACAGAAACGATTGATTTCATCGACCCAATTGTTCAAGACAGATGCAGGTGCAACAACGAGAAAAGGCCCCCATATATTTTTATCCTGATACAAGAAGAGTGATAGTAGTCAATACGAAGAAAGAAAAAATACTTAAAGAACTTAATATGATCATTACCTCAGCCAAATGAGCCAAAAATACCATTGCCTGGATGGTTTTTCCAAGGCCCATTTCATCAGCAAGTATACCATTTAAACCCTGTAGATAACCATGCCACCAAAGCTTAACTTTTTAACAAAAAAAAAAAATCCAAGATAAATCATTTAACAGGAACTTCGTACAACCTGCTCATAACAATTGACCAACCATTGGAGACCTTTTAGCTGATATTCTTTAAGGCTACCTTTAAACAACTCAGGTGTCTGTACTGTTGAAGTTACAGGCATGGTTGAGCTGCCAAACAGAAATATAATTCCATTAACTTGACTAAAAAATTGGAACAGTCTCAAACTCCAAAGTGGGGATAACATTTTAAAAAACAAAAAGGAAAACTCACGGATGAAGCAGATCTATGTTACTAGCTCCAGAAACCTCATTTTGATCAGGTTCAGAAGCTTGGCGTAACCTTGAGCATTCATCATCAAATGCACTTGTTAACCTTTTTTGCTTCGAAACTGCATCTTGAGCAACTCTAAGTGCCTCCATCTTCAGTTCAGCCTCCTCGGGATCTTCTTCCTCAGCAGGCACACTATCTGAATTCCAAGTCCCTTCTTCAAAATTTGGTTTTTCATCTCCCAAAGGGAGAGATTCAGAAGGATGCAAATTTGACTTGTTCTGCATAAAATGACTATAAAGTTCTGTTTGTTGTATAAGAAAATTGAGCCTCTGCTGCTGTCTCTTAGCTTCTCGAAGTTCCTGCTCTCGCCTCAAAGCTTCAGCAGCCTCTCTTTCCTCTCTTTTCCGCACTTCCGCCTGATGAAAATGGAGAGAACTAAAGGATGAATCAAACATCCTTATACAATAAAAAAGACTAGAGAAAGGTATTTGTTTTCTCACAAAAAAAAAAAAAAAAAAAAAANTGGAAGTATAGGCTTTAATGAGGTGAAACAAATAACATAATCTTCATGTTTTTTTCTTTTTCAATGATAGTTGAGTTTTTATCTAAAGAGAAAAATTTTGAAACATGGAATCAAAAAAGAAAAGAAAATGTCTAAGAGATTCTTAGCATAGGCATTACGCCCATTTTCATCCATGATGTTACGAACAAGAAATTGAGGCCAAGTATAAAGGTACGAGGCACAAGCGGAACACCAAAACATGTGTCTTACAAGGTTGCATCACTTTATATCAAGGCACAACAAAGCGTGCTTAAACACACACTTTAAAACCCTACTTACAACCAAATAAGATAAATACTTCATAAAGAAAAGAAGAATACCATCTCCTTATCAATACGCTTCCAAAAGAGCAACATGTCTCTAGCTAATTTCCTTGTCCGAATAGCAACACCCCTCATCATTTTAAGAGATCTGCTGACCTTCATTTTCACCTGTTTAAGATAACGACACCGTGGTCAAGAAACCACACTACAAACGTTCCAGATAAAGTACATAACTAGAAGCTAAAGTTTAACCAAAATCCATAATCCCAATAAGGAATAAATAATACATGCCTCCCTTTGGCAAATTTCTGAGAACCTCTTGGCATCAATTAGCTGCTTTCGATGAAATGCTGTGAAATTTCGATGATGTTTTGGCAAGTCTCTCCTTACAATGTTGACCCAGATTTTTCCAATCTTCTCCAATTCCTCTCTCTCTATGACAGAAGGGTCTTTCTTTACATTTTGCTTCTTGGGCAGGCTGCGTTCAATAATCTGCAGCACAAAATATATGAAATGAACATCCAATCCCACACAAATACGAAGAAAAAAATGAAAACGGATAATGTACTATAATAGATTATAAACCTCGTAAGTGTCTCCCTTCTCCAAAACCTTTACGTAATATATTTGTAGCACACCACCCTCGGATAAAATAGCTCGCTTTATACTTCCCGCAGCCCCCTCAGGGATGGATGAATTCAGCCCAATATCAGATACTTTAAGACTGAACTTCTGTGACGAGTTTGAAGCTGACAAGGCATCTAATCTTGCCTGAAGCGATTCATACTGGTGCCGAGGGTCCCCCATCCCTGCCTGGCTTCGGTTTCCAAATCTTTTGTCATCAGCAATCATGGATGCTAAAGACCCCAAATCCAAAGTACCCTCTAAGTAAACTTCCTCTACTTGGATGTCAGAGAAGCTTGGCAAGTTCAGTGAAGCGGCCAGCTTATCGTAAGTTGGGGGAATTTTGTAAATGATGCCATCCCCAATATCCAAATATGCAGGCTCATATATTACTCTGCAAGAACATAAAGATCTTAAAATGATGTCACAACTAAAAGACTTCTCACTCTTAAGATAATCATTTAAAAAAGAAAACCTGTTAGGGGTACGCAGCGGGGCAAAATCTGGATCATGATAAATTCCTGGTCTATGAGGATTATAATCATTTGCTGTTTCCATTTCAAGAAATCCTTCATGTTGTTCACTCCCTGACCTCCTAGCTCTTAAACTTGAGTTACCTTTGGACACTGAATTACCCATACGTGCAGGCATGGGAGATGAGGAGTGTTTAGACCTTCGCTTATAAATCTTAATGTGTTCTCCAAGCATTTGCCGATACCGCTCTTCAGTGACGTGCGTCCCGTAGTAATCGTTCGCACCATCATCCTCCTCCTCACTGTTCAGGGACTGCCTTCTTTTTCTCACCAAGCTCAACTCTCTCTTAGTCATGGTACCATTACCCTGTGTTGTAATTGTTCTACCTGATATTCATCCACCATCAGTACACACCCTCTTCAAGAAAAATATATTTATAGCCATAATCTTCCATCTCTAGTACATTTGCAAGTAGGGGACGAATCAGACATCACAGATTTAATCACACTAACATGTACCTGGGCTACCTCTGCTCTCATCATGACTACTATTAGCATAATAATCAAAATCATCCTCTGGTTGCGGAAGTTGGAAGTTCACCAATGGCTGCCGCAGGACCCAAAACTTTCAAACAAAAAACTAAACAAATAAAAAAAATCGACTAAAACCCACATTCAATCCCAACAACAATTAAATCACCCAACCCTACTAAAACACAAACAAGAAAGCAACTAATCGGCAGCGCATGAACACCAAACACAAAACCCTAAAAACTCAAAAAATTAAAAACATTGCGAAAAAGAAGCAGAAAGGGAGATGGGAAACCTCAAGGCTGAAGAGGTTGGAGTAGAACAAGTCCTTGGATTGCCTGTGACGGTCCATGTGAAAAATGACGACGAGGAAGCGAGTGAAAGCCAGAGAAACGGGACGCAAAATCTGCGAATTGCATCGGAAGAATGGTGTAGATGAGAGAGATAGTGGAAACCCTAACCCTAGGAAAGGATTGGGATCTTGGGAATTGAGAGTGGGGACGACGACGCAGTGTTGAGAAGAACGGCGCAGGATAAGGAAGACGAAGAAGGAGAGGCATCGCTAACGTGCGCCGGTTTTGAGGCATTTGGGATTAAACCGCTCGTCGCCGCCGTGGCTTTGAAAGGTTGGTCGGTAACGCCGGTTGTCTTTTCTTTTCTTTTTTTTTTTTCTGTTTTTTTTTGGGTGAATTATAGTTATTATTTCATATTCATAATTGTGTGTATATTAACAAATTCTTTAAAACTTAATTACTCGGTGTCTAAACTCACTTAAATTTATTACATCACTCGTGTTAAACATTTAATTACTATGTGTCTAAACTCTATAAACAATTGACTAAGTCTAGCCTCATTTGAGCTTCGAGGTAAGTGACTTGTAATCGACGACAGTGTACATTATCGAATAATGCATTTGGAGGGTATTGTTTTTGTTGGAAATCACGAGACAAACAAAATCTTAAATGAGAAGGTATATCAACAAAAACGCTCACTTGCCAACTCTACGTGTCTACTTTTCCCATAGCACATGTTAAGGCAACTTGTTAGTTAGCTCACTATAGACAAAGGCATCAAAGTTATTAGCTACGTGACCTTCCCAACGAGCTAAAGGTGGTGTAACGTGGGGTAAACCTACAACTTTGAGTTAGCTCACGGATTTGCAACGTATCTGCTAGGAAGAGGTTTCCATATTGTTATAAAAAATGCTTCTTCCTCTCTCCAACCTTTGTGAGATCTCACAATCCACCCTCCTCGAGAGCCTAGCGTCCTCATTGACACACAACTTGGTGTCTGGCTCTGATATCATTTGGAACAACCCAAGCTCACCACTAACAGATATTGTCCGTTTTGGCTTGTTATGTATCGTCGTCAGCCTCATAGTTTTTAAAATGCGTCTGTTAGATAGAGGTTTTCACACCGTTATAAAGAATGTTTTGTTCCCCTCTCCATACGATGTAGGATCTCGTATATAAAAGTGAATAAATGACTCTACTAAATGGACATCAATGCACCACTCGAAAATTAGTACAACTCAGTAAAATGGGTTAATTCTTCGCTTTATGCACATAAAAATGAAACGTTTGAAATAACTCATGAATTAATTGCCCTATTAAAACATAAAATAATATATAGAATGCAATAAGTCATAACTAAATCGATATCGAACCATACGGAAAGTTGCTTCAAGCTCCCAAACAATCTTTATGATGATATCTATAGAATGCGCGTAATGTATTGGTAGGACAACTTAGAGGGGGAAAAGGAAAGTGCACTACATGAGTCGAACAAGATTGAGCCATAGCGAGGAGTCGGGAGGTATGAGTTGAAAAAGATTTTTTTACATCATTCCTAAGATCTAGCCAGATATGTCTATATAAGTCGGGGGCTCGTGGGAACTTGCCTCTAATGAGAGGACGGGTAGCAAAAAAAAAAGATTTCTCCCATTAGCTAAACAAGGCTGGAGTCCCCGTACCTGTCTCCATCCTCGTGAACATCTCTAATTTAATTATTAGTTTTTATTAGGTAACGACATAGTCTTTATAATTACATTAAATTTTAATAATATTTTTACGATAAAGACTAAAATTGTTAGTCGTTGGATCGAACATATTTTTTGAGCGTTGACTTTTATTTTACTTAAAAAGGAAAAAGTCAAAGGGTTTGTAGTCATGGGTGGAACGTGGGCATTGTTGTCATTTTATTAAAGCCATCAAAATTCAAATACGGGGGTTTTCTTTTATTCCTTCGCTTTGAAGAAATAAGAAAGGAGGGAGAAGCAGCCAGCGGAGCGCGTAGTATTATTGACCGTAAAGAGCGCGTATTATTATTGACATAAAAATTCAAATTAATTTCTAAATTTTGTCGTGCTTACCACCAGACTCAGACTCCGTACGCGCAATAACTCTCAAGTAATCAACACCTGCCTCCACGCGCTGCATTTCTGCCAACTTTTACGCGCCACGTTCATATCCCAATTTACAATATTACCCCTTCTTTTAAATTGGAGTTTAACAAATTCGGATAAATAACAAAAATGATATTATATAAATATATTTTTTACTTCAAACAAGTATTTGTTTATTTAAATTTATTGCTGTTGTCACTTAATTTTTAATTTATTTATTATATATATAATTAAATTTTATTTTTTTTACAGCTCAATAAATTTTGTTAAATATTAAATTGATAAATTTTGGAGTTAGATTAGAGGGTAAATACGTCATTTTTAATTATTAAGATATTTTACAAACTTCACCTAACTATTTAAAATTAATTTAATGTTAAATATAAATTTCATACTTTATAATTAATTTAGACTCACCTTTTAAATTTGTCATCAATTATGGATATGGCATTTTCGTAATAATCTTGAAATTGATGTCGACAATCACACGATTCAATCTCTATATAAACCCTCCACCAGATGAAGACTTCCAATTTATTATATCTACTTGTGATCAGCTCCTTCAATTTAGTTTGCTTTTTTGCTTGCGGAGAAAAAAAATGTCGGGTTATCCAAATCAGCCTTCCGGTTACGGTTACGGCTACGGCGGCGCCGGTGGTTACGGAGCTCCACCACCGACGGCTCAGCCTTACGGTTCTTCACCCTACGGCTCGCAACATCCTCCGCCTCACTCTCAGCAGCCGTACGCTCCGGTGGCTGCGCCATACGGTGCACCGTCGGCACCTTACGGGTCAAATCCGGGTGAAAAGCCGCACAAGGACAAGCCTAATCAGTCTCACGGCGGAGTTGGTGGAAGTCATCAGTCTTACGGCGGTCATGGTTATCCACCGCCATCTGCTTATGGAAGCCCTTTCGCCTCACTCTTGCCCTCGGCTTTTCCGCCTGGTACTGATCCGAGCATTGTTACCTGTTTTCAAGTAGCCGATCAGGATGGGAGCGGGTTTATTGATGATAAGGAGTTGCAAGGTGTTCTATCTTCGTATAATCAGAAGTTTAGCATCAGAACTGTTCATCTCCTCATGTACCATTTCACCAACACGAACACAAGGAAGATCGGTAATCTTACTTACTCCCTCTATCGCCTTTTTGTTTGCCCTGGAAATAGGAAATTTCATGAGATTTTTAGTTTCTTAAATCAACAACAGTAATGATGAACAAAAAAAAGAAGAAAAGAAAACCTGTGGGAATCTGGAGAACCCAGGTTAGAGCAAAAAGGCAAACAGTTGGTCAGTGGGTCAGGGGCGACCCTGATCCGGACATCTATCATTAGTTTCAGCTAATTACAATCGAAAAATAGACTGACAAAGATGAAATTCTGTTTATAAATTGAACGGATGGGAACAGGTCATCCGTTCAGTGAAAAACTTTCGAGGTGAATTTCATATAATTGCACTGAATTGAAATATGCCTTTTTAGTGATTAAGATTGATTGTTGTTACTAGTAGTTGATTAGTTCATAAAGTTCATAATTCTTATCTATGAGGTATTCTGCATGATATTCACTAGAAGAACCCGAATACTTTGTATTTCTATACAAGAATCCTCCCAGTGATTTTGCCTGCGATAAGTTGGTGAAGTTATTTTAAGTTTGATTCAAAATGTATTAAGAAAATTTCGAACCTGCTATTTGGACTTATAGTAGTTGTGGTGGTTGCACGAATTTCACTATTTTCTAACTTGTGGTTAAAGTTATTTGACTTTTCATACCTCAAAAGCTTTCGTGTTAATACAGTCTCTGTCATTATACGAGTATTTTTTTGAAGTTATCCAAAGCCATGTCTTTTGAATAGAGTATGCAGTTTAATTGCCATTTCTTTATCTGTTCGAAGCATCTTATTTTATTATTATGATTATGACTTTTTCAATGTAATTGATCTTGAGCAAGCCTTGGTGATTTGAATGGGCGGACAATGCTGCTATAGATTTGATATATTATGCTGGGTTGTTCATCTTTAAATCGTGCCTTTTACTTTTCTATTGACAGTCTTTTGCATTTCTTTTCTGAAAAACAGGACCCAAGGAGTTCATTGCTCTGTTTTATGGTCTTCAGAGCTGGAGGGTAAGCTGAAGAATTGATATTTGTTTTAGCCCAACTTTATCTGTTGGTCTATGAAACTGAGTATTTATTGCATCTTTGTCAGGGTATTTTTGAGAGATTTGATTCAGACAGAAGTGGAAGAATCGATTACAATGAGTTGCGAGAAGCTCTTTTGAGTTTGGGCTTTGCAGTCTCACCGATGGTCTTGGACTTGCTCGTGTCTAAGTTCGACAAAAGTGGCGGGAAAAGCAAGGCCATTGAATATGATAATTTCATAGAGTACGTTTCTCCCCCTTACTCTACATGATACTTGAGGTTTCCATTATCAATATTCTCATTGCCTTTTCCTTTTTGCAAATGCAGGTGCTGTCTTACGGTCAAGGTGAGCTTCTGAATAATTTTATTTTCATATATTTTTCGTATATTACGACATATACTGGTTAGAAGTGATGGCATCATCCGTGTATTTAGTTCTGCATGCTTGCCTACTCGTCTTTAGATCTACTGCAAAACTCAGAACTCGATTTTTTTTCATTCATGTCGTTGCCTATGAATAGCCTGAATATGTTCTACACCATTTTAGTTCCTGTGGCCATCAATTAGTCACATACTATCGGATTTCGTTTCAAGTAAATTGTTCATAATGTTTTCTCACACTGGTATTATGAACTCCTTGATGGTTTTTGTGGCTTCTGCAAACATTTTGATGCCATGGGAGGAAGAAAAGGCTAAAACTGAAGTGCTTTTGATGTTATAAATTACAGGGACTGACTGAGAAATTCAAGGAAAAGGACACCACATATTCGGGTTCTGCAACCTTCAGTTACGAGGCGTTCATGCTGACCGTCCTGCCATTCCTCATCGCCTGATGAGTTTCTCAGCCTTCATTCCAGCATGTGTGGTCAGTGTAAAGCTTGAGTTTTCTTTGGTTTTTCTTTTGAATCTCTGTTGTGTTTGATAGAAACTATATGTATGTAGTCTTATCCTTATCAACGCTCTTTGTTTATGTATAAGTTGGCTATCCTAAGTATTCAATGATAGTTCCATGATTGTCTCAACTATTACCTGTTTTCCTTCCTGGGTTTCCAGTTTTGCATTTGACAGTAAAGTTTAAGTCAATTGTTGTATCAATATAATGATGTGACGTGCAATGAATAACCTAGCATAGTTAGGTATTCAGGTTTCCAATCTTAGCCAAAGAGGGTTGGAAATGGTGTTAAAGTGAGATATGTCCTAATATGTTGTCGTTTGAAGATGAACTCGAGGAGTACATAAATAAATCAACATTGCATATAAACGAGAAGGATCTTGAGGCTATACAAATAATTATGATGAGAAGGGCTTTACAAGAAATGGTCAATTATTAGAATTAAATGTGTTTGACTTGGATACTATGCTAGATGACCTTCCTGGGAATCTTGTAAGAACGATGTGATTGGAGATAAAACACGTTGAAATGACTGCAATGATTTATAGGGAGTAGGATCAATCTTCACTCTCATAAGCAATTAAAGGTAGGTGTCATATCCAGGTCACAAAGGTCACAAAAGACACGTGAGAATGGGAGGGATAAATGTCATATTTAGGTCACAAAAAGGCACGTGAGACTGGGAGGGATAGATGTCATATCTAGATTACAAAAGACACATGAGTGAGTCTAGGAGGGATACATGCCATTTTAGGCACGTGTGACTAGGGATAAATTGTAATAGCCCATACTCACTGCTAGCAGATATACGTCTCGTTTTCAGCCTCACAACTTGAAAACGTGTCTACTATGGAGAGAGTCTAGTCCTACTCCAACCAATGTCATGTACCATTTGGTGACTAGTTCTGATACCCTTTTGTAACAACTCAAGTCCACCGCTAACAAACATTGTCCACTTTGGTTTGTTACGTATCACCGCCTCACAGTTTTAAAACGCATCTGCTAGAGAGAAGTTTCCAACCCAATGCTTCGTTCCCCTCTGTAACCGATGTGAGATCTCACATAGAGACCATATCCAAGTCACAAAGGGCACATGAGACTGGGAGGGATATATGTCATATCAAGGCCACAAAAGACACATTAAACTAGGAGAGTCATTAGACACTGAATTTAGATTCTAAATCATAAGAGCTTCTTACTTATTACAAACATTTCTCGAAATCGATACGATCAACATCTCGAACTTCTTGGCATTTCATTTCGTATGATATCCACTATACACAGTTGCCCTAAACACATAAATTATGAGTCTATGACTCAATTTCGACAAGCCACGCTAATGAAACTTGTAGTAGAAAATCCAACGAACATAATAAACACGAATATGTAAAATTTAAATCACTTTATTGGATATAAATGGATTCAACATTTGAAGTTGATTTCCTTTAATTTCCCTTTAAGCTCTGAGGTAAACCAACCACAAAAATACCTTCATTTGTGTGGAGTATAAAATTGAATTCTTCTTCCACCCGTGGGTTGTATTGGCCTTGCATTTTTCTTCCAACCCTAAAGTTCCAAACATATGAAATTTAAATAAATAATATGCAATATAATATTAAAATATATTCTTTTAAATGGTATATCAACCACAATTTGAGCATAACTCAGTTAGTTAATTTGCCCAAAGCTCAAAGGTTAGAAATTCAAATCTCCACTCTGACGTGATCTTACGGGACTCTGAATTAATATATATATATCTTAAATTTTTAAAAAATATTTCAAAAATTTTTATTTTATGAAATTATTCCAAAAATACATTTAAGAAGTTTATTTTTCTCTTTAAAATGATGAAAAATTGACAATATTTTACATTCATTTTTTTTAACGGGAAATCTCTCCAATAATATTTTTGTAAAAAAATTTAAAGTTCAAGTACTAGAACGGAAAATTTCATAAATTTAATCCCTATAATTTTAGAAAATTACTACCATTTCAATATTAAAAATAATTTTTTTTACGGAAATTCTAAAAAACTAGGCTCGGATTTACGAAGATTTTATTAAATCATAAAAACAAAATTTTAGGGATTAAATTGTAATTTTCTCAAATCCTACGAACAAAAGAACAGGAAATACTCACATCGTGAATAGCATTAGCCAAAACTCTCACTTGATCCCGTGAAACTGTTCTCACCTATACCAATTCAACGACGCTTAGCTTATTTGTTCATGAACTTTAGTTTATAATACTTTAGTGTTTGTAATGTTACGAAAGAAACCTTCTTGAGTATCGTCCAAACGACACCTTCGCTACACGGAGGAACCGTAAGAGAGCCAATATATCGGTAATATTTTCTGGTCCCGAACTTGATGTCTCCGGGATTCACAATCCCAATTTCTTTTTCTTCTTTCCCAATTGATTTGATGTGATGAAACAGCTTGACACACAAACAACAAATCTCATGAAAATCTTCAATAATCAAAATCAAAATGACCAAAACCCAACAAAATTGAAATGATTTTAAGAAAGTAAGAGATACCCTTGAAAGGAAGGGATCAGGTCGTCCATATTTGTATAGAATTCCAATAACTGCGGTCTTATTATCTTGGCTTTGATGAACCATATGCAACTCTAGAACATGTCTGCAAAGTTTCATAACATATATATATATATTACGTCTTATAAATCCCGACCACGGCCATGTTCGGGTTCTATATTGACTAATCAAAAAGAATCTAAGTGAAGTAAGAGACGCTATTTCCGTTACTACGAGATCTTTTGAGAGTTTAACGGAGTTGAACAATGACATCTCTGGTATCAAAGTCATGCCCTTGTCTTAACTTAGTTAGTGGAGTTAAGGTCGATTAGGGTAAGGTTAAAAAGAATTAGACACTGGGATCTTCCTCAACCCTTCACTCGACGTTGTTGCTCGGTCGTGTCGCCAAGAGTCTATTGAGACGAAGCTTCTTGTTGGTTTAGTGTTTGCTTTGAGGTAAGTGGCTCTCCTAATCGACGACCTTGAGGTTAGTTTAAATAGGTATAGTTTGTGGCACGGTATGTGTTGCATGCTAGAATATGTGTGAATGACATATTGCTATGAGAGGGGTTACTTGTTGAATATTTTTAAGGCTAAATTAATAAATAAAAAAATACCAATAAATTTCGTACTTTGTCTAAAAAATACTCATAAACCTTTAAAAGTTTCAATAATACCCTTAAATTTTCAAAAAAAGACAAAAATACCCTTATCGTTAGTATTGGATGGAAACCGCTAGTATTTTATTTCAAAAATACCTTTAAACTTTTAACCGTGTTTCAAAAATACCTTTCAACTTTAAAAAGTTTTATTAAATTTAACTTTTAAAAAAATTTAGAAATAATCTTAAAAGGTATTTTTTTAATTTAAAATATTTTTAAATATTTTTTTAAATATTAATAAAACTTTTGGGTATTTTCTAACTACTTTTAAGGGTTAAAAAGATATTTTTGAAACATTTTAAAAGTTAAAAGACATTTTTGAAATAAAATATTAACCGTTTCAATCCAAAACCAACCAGTATTTTTTAAATTATTTTATGAAAGTTTAAGGATATTATTGAAACTTTTGAAAGTTTACGAGTAATTTTGAGACATAATGCAAAGTTTAAGGTTGTTTTTATTAATTTAGCCTATTTTTAATACTCAACATTTTTTTTTTCAGGCAACGATGAGGATATGCGGGGTGAGCAACCGCGTATTTACTAATTAAGCCACATGGTCTATGTTAGTTTGATTACCACCTTTGTTATAGGTCTACCAAGTTCTAGTTTATCTCGATTTGAATATCTACTAGCACACATGTGATAATGACCTTCAGAAAAGCCGTAAGATTCAAGTCATACTCAAATGCCATCGTAGACTCGAGTTAAGCTTCAGAAAAGCTGTAAAATTCGAATCGTACTCGAATGCCATCATAGACTCGAGTTAGGCTTCAGAAAAGCCGTAAAATTCGAGTCGTACTCGAATGCCATCATAGACTCGAGTTAGGCTTCAGAAAAGCCGTAAAATTCGAGTCGTACTCGAATGCCATCATAGACTCAAGTTATGCTTCAGAAAAGCTGTAAAATTCGAGTCGTACTCAAATGCCATCATAGACTCGAGTTAAGCTTCAGAAAAGCCGTGAAATTCGAGTCGTACTCGAATGTCACCATAGACTCGAGTACTTAACTTCGAGCTACACAAAGCTAACCCAACCCACGAGTGAAACACCCTAACTCGACGTGTAATTGGTGAATAGAACCCTAAAAAAGAGTGAGAGAGAGAGAAACCTTGTTCCATTGAAAGAGTGCTCAGAAGGGGTATGCCAATGGCATTGGATCAACCTGTAACGAGTCCCATTGATAGTAATCTTCCCAGCATCTTGTTTCCAGCTTATCTGAACATGATATCAAAACAAACACCATTAGAGGCGAGCTTAGACACTAACCACTCTAACGTAGCACCGTACCGTCATGTCGTGGCCCCGATTCTTGATCAGCGCCCGAGCTGGGTTGTAGTCTCTTTGGAGCTTCCCAAGCTCAGGAAGAACGCCCACTTCTTCTTCCACAATGTTGATGGGAGACTGATACTTCCCCTTCCCACATGACTCCCATTCTGGATTCAGCTTCCACCAGCTCCTTGGCCCTTTTCCAGTTCCCTCATAGTAAGTAAATGCAGATTCATCATCTGTTCGATAAACGTGTTACGATTAGTAACTTCTTCTAGAAATGTTAGGTCGAGGTTACTGATTCACAATCTCTTCTTTAACTGTAGTTGTTGCCATGAACTCGACCTCACAGAAAGACATCTAGTAAAACATCATTCCTTGGAGTTGTTGTAACAGAAGCAAGATCGATTGTACTCACACACCCACGAACAGAGATTAAACAAAGAGACACAAAGATTTACGTGGTTCTCGACAAGAAATTATCCTATATTCACTAGGTACTAAAGTGTATCTCTCACACTATCTACAGAGTCTCTTTTACAAAGTTTCTCCCAATTGTTTCTAGGCAAAATGACAAAATGACAAAAGTGTTTACCGATGATTTGATATCAAAATGAAAGATAACAAAAGTGTTATGAACATTGACATGCACAGGAGATGCATGAACCTATTCTTCATGACAACTTAAAATAGGGGTACTATCAAGGCATGTACTCTCGGGGTGGCTTTGTTTTTTGTTTCCTTGTGATTGACCCTGAACTCAGAAGAAAAAACGAACTATTTTTCGTACTCAACAATACCCATTTCTCATTAGAACGAAGCTAACGACTCAAAAGAAAATACGTATCTATAAACGATGGTTACTAGAGATGTGTAAAGCTTAAGTCTATATCGAATCGTTACTAAAAAATAGTGACGTTGTGGTCGTGTGGTTGAACGTTGAAGAACGATTTGAAATAATTGGAGGGAAAAAGAACATACCCACTTCAGAATCAGATGCCTTGGAAATGGAGGAGAGAAGGAAAAAAGCAGCAAAGAAAAGGAAATAATTAGGTCTATTGTTGAAGAAGAAGGCCATGGCTACTCTGCAACGCTCTTTGTTGCTGTTTCCTTTGTGTATTTATAATTAATTTTGAACAAATTATGGAAAAAAAAGCTTAATGGAGAAATTAATATTTTACTTAAATGGGAATATAAATGTAATATAATGTTAAAAAAAATTAAAAAAATGAGTTACGGACGTTTTGATTTTTTTTTTTTTTTTATTGGAGTTATTATTTGTATGAAAATAATAATTATTGATTCACTAAATTTAATGAAAATCAATTTATAATTAATTTTAAATTTTATTGAAAGTACATGAATTAAAATAAATAGCTAACTTAATAAAAAGATACGATTTTAAAAAAAAAATTAAAAATACTTTTAAAAGTTCTGAAAGTTTCTTAAAAAAAAAAAAAAAAAATTTTAAAACATGCCCTTAAATTAATTTTAAATGTTAAAAATAAATTTTTAAAAGAAAAATTAAAATGTATTTTTTTTTAAATTAAGGACATTAATGAAAATTTAAAAAATTTAAAGATATTTTTTAAATAAATAGTTAAAAATTTCTGAATATATTTTAGAAAATTAAAAATATTTTTATTAATTTAATTGAGATTTAAAATATAGAAACTAAAATATTAATTTAGTTTTTTTTAATGACCAAATATAAGTAAATTGCTGAAAATTAAAATTAATTATTTTACTAAAATAAGAAAATAATTTACTATATAAATATAAATTATCTGACAAATAGATTTATATGTAATGACAACTTTTATATATATATATATATATATATATATATATATTAAAAACACCATTTTGAAAAATAATTAAAAAATCAAATTTTTTTTATAACTATTTTATTCCTGGCATTGGATGCATGTATTAATTGTTTAATTTTAATATTTATATTTTTAATAAAGCTTAATAAGTCAATTATATGTAATGCTCGGGCGTTAGATAAGGGTAAAATGGTAACTTTTCTTTTAGTTGTTGGGTTCGGACAAAGAACGTCTCCGGTCCATTATACTTCTTTTGATTGTTGTAACGATTGGCTTCTCGAGAGACTCGAGCTATAGATGTGAATATTTAAAAACAAAAATATAAATTTAAAATTTTTAAAATTTTATGCATTTAAAAAAATTTAAATTATCTATAGTCATTAAAGAATAAACGGGACTTAGCTTAAAATGGAAGATACCATTTTTAATGATAGACACAACATTTAGAGTACATCAAAACTCAGTTAATAAATAGCGACAGATACAACTTTATCAGACA
This sequence comes from Cucurbita pepo subsp. pepo, assembly GCF_002806865.2. NCBI lineage: Eukaryota > Viridiplantae > Streptophyta > Magnoliopsida > Cucurbitales > Cucurbitaceae > Cucurbita > Cucurbita pepo. The sequence continues at coordinate 289,761 of NC_036656.1, read as the reverse complement.
GACAACTTTTTAAAATACATCAAAATTTAATCCATAAATAGTATGAAAAATGGAAGACAGCTGTCTAACCTTATCCGCATGGTTTTAAACTTTCGGAAAAAAATAGGAAAAGGTTAATGTTTTATTTAAAAATATATTTAAACTCTTTTTTAAAAGTTAAAAAAGGAGAGAATTCAACGAAAATCTATAAGTGATTGGTTACGGAGTATTTTTATACTGATTATTGCTATTTTTTTATGTTTTCAAATGGATCGTTGGTTACTGGTCGTGAGTGAGAGCGTGTAGAGCTATATAGCTACAAGGGTAACCATAAATCGGTCTCGGTCTCGGTCTCGGTCTCCTATTTAACATGTACGTTTGGAAGTTGTAATATTTTGTGAGCAATTTTGTATTTAACTACGGGCAAGAATTGGTTTTTGTTTGTTCTAAAATTTATCTTTGAATTTACGTACTTGATTTGCAAATTATTCCTTTAAAATTGAAAATTTTTATTGTCTTTTTATACCATCGAGTCCACATAGCATCTCGTGATTCGAAATCTCGAAAAAACGGATCGTTACAGTTCTCTCCCTAAAATTTTCATCTCAATAAATCTAAATATTAAAGAAAAAGAAAAGAAAAATAAACAAAGGTTGTAGAAAAATTGATCGATGTTGAACTCATAAATATGAAATTCGGTGACAAGCTAAAATCATGCCTCGTTAATTTCAATCCATATTTTCAAACGATTGTAAAACAACGGTTTAGTTATAAATTTCATAGGGTTTTTGCATATAAAATTTCATTTTTAAGGTTTGATGAAACCTCGTAGATGATAAAATTTATAAAGTTTTATCAAAACATACGGATAAATTTAAATTTCTAACTCGCTACTAAATTTGTAATTTGACCACAAAAATTACGTTTTTTTAAGAAAAAATTTGTGTAAAATCGGGTCAAAATCACATTATTAAAATAAGGGGGTGTTTATATGACTTGAAAACCCGACCATCCTAGACTACCTAACCCATTTAGATTTTTTCCTTTATGAGTTAAGATAAATTTTTGAAAATTGAAAGTTTGAGTCAATTTATATATATATATATATATATATATATATATATATTTTTTGGTCGAGTTAACGTGAAAATAGAATTACATCTCAACTTTACCCTACCTTACTTTTAAGATTATTGTAAATATTAAAAATATTTAACATTTGTAATTAGTTAAAAGGGGATGTGGGCTTAAAAAATATTAAAGGCACTCGAGGATCTGCCAATGCTCATGAAAATCTAGATCGGTCTCCATTCATCCGACCAGAGGTGTGGATAACAAGGCCACCTTCACAACCTATGTTGTAGTAAGGTAGGGTGGTTCGCTTGAATAGCTCAACTGCCCTTTAGCCTGGTGCTCACTGTCACAATCGCACTTTTGATGACAACGGACTTGCGATTGTGCGGCACTCACTTTCCAACGACAAGTGAGCTAAGCCAATTCGTTCTTGCGTCGCCTACGGGCAAGCGACGTATGCTCAAGCCTCTGGCCTCGGTTTTAAGAGAAGGTTTTAGGAAACGAGGGCAGAGAGAGATTTTTTAAAGTGATTTTTTTTAGAGAGACGTTATATAAGCAAATAAGAGAGAAATAACAACGGCTCACACTATATAACCTTGGGTAGGGAGAAGTTGACAACTAGTCATATCCCCCTATAGTACATTCTGAGCTATTTCATGTCTGACAGACCTAGACATGATATTTCTGAAACGTCATACTTCCTAGAAATACAGAAGTAAAACACTAGAATATGAAAAGACATAAAGGGTTGGGCTTGTCATGGGCATGCGGCCATGGGCAACACGCCTTGGACGAGCATGACTGTGACATACTCCCCCACCTAATTGGTTGACGTCCCTGTCAACCGACTACTTTCAAACCTGGCGATGTGGGTGGTGGCGGAGTCCAGATCTTCGACGCGTTCCCACCTAGTTTCCTCCGTAGGGAGATTCTTCCATTTGACAAGGAATTCACGAATTGTCCGTACAAGTCTTCCTATCTTACTAATCCTATCGGCTAGGATCTCCTCTATTTCTTTGTTATCTCTTTGTTTCAGATCGATGCTCGGTCTCGTGATTACATTTCGCTGGTCGTCGTCCGGGTCAGGGTGATAAGGCTTCAAGTTGCTCACATGAATTACTGGGTGAATTTTCATCCATTTGGGTAGCGCAACTCTGTAGGAGGTAGCCCCGATCTTTTTAAGGACTTCAACCGGGCCTTCATATTTTCGAACTAGTCTCTGGTCCTTTCGGCTATGAAATCTGTTCTGTTCTGGTCTCAACTTGATGAGAACTTGATCTCTTGCTTGGAATTGGAGGGGGCGACGCTTCTTGTCCGCCCACTTCTTCATATGCTTGGAAGCTTTCTCTAAATATGTCCGGGCTATATTTGTTGTCTGCTTCCATTCTCTTATGAAGTTTTGAGCTTAAGGGTTATTTCCTGCATAAGGATGATCAATAATATGTGGTAAGGCCGGTTGTCGTCCACTTACAATTTCGAAGGGACTCTTCCTTGTAGATGAGCTCATTTGACAATTGAAACAGAATTGGGCGACATCTAGCAGTCGTATCTAGTTCTTCTGGCGAGCGTCGACGAAGTGACGTAAGTATTCTTCGAGCAAGTAGTTGAACCATTTCGTCTGTCCATCGGTTTGAGGATGATAGCTCAAAGAGATGTTTAAAGTCGTTTCCAAGAAGGCGAATAATTCGGTCCAGAATGTGCCAATGAATCTACCGTCCCTATCATTGATGATGCTCGACCGAATGACCCATAACTTGACAACGTGTTTGAAAAATAGTTGGGCTGTTAGTTCAGCCGAGCATAATTTGGGAGTGGGGACGAACGTTGCATATTTTGAGAACCGATCTGCTATAACTAAGATGGCGTCATATCTCCGACTTTTGGGAGGTGTGTTATGAAATCCAGAGACACACTTTCCCAAGGCCTTGTTGGCACAGGTAAAGGTTCCAAGAGTCTCGAGACTTTGGCTTTCTCGACTTTATCCTGTTGGCAGATGAGGCACGTCTTGATATACTGCATGATATTGTCCCACATATTCGGCCAGAAGTACCCCTTTTTGATTAAGGCATATGTTCGTTGCCACCCGAGGTGTCCTACCCATAAGGTATCATGACATTCCTGAATGAGCTTCTTCCTCAGTTCTCCCGTTCGTGGGACATATAATCTGTTTCCTTTAGTCATTAGAAGGTCTCCCTCGACCCAAAACTGTCGTGTCTTCCCAGCTTTAGCTAGTTCGACGATGGCTTTGGTCGATGGGTCTTTGTGTAAATGTTCTTTGATGATGTCGCGCATTGATCCATCAATCTTACTTGAATGAATATGGGCTAACATTCACAGGGTCGTATGTTCGCCCTTCGGACTCAGCGCATCGGCTGCTTGATTACTCATTCCTGCCTTGTGTTCGAATTTGAAGTTGAATTCCGCCAACGACTCCTGCCACCGGGCTTGTTTTGTCGTCAATTTTGGTTGATCAAAGAAGTGGCAAATGGCTCTGTTATCCGTCTTCACTATGAACTGTGATCCCAAGAGGTACTGTCTCCAGACTCGTAGGCAATGGACCACAGCCAGCATTTCTTTTTCGGAGACGGTGTATCTCCGTTCAACATCATTGAGCTTTCGACTTTCCTAAGCGATGGGGTGGCCTTCTTGAATAAGGACACCGCCTAGGGCAAAGTCGGAAGCATCTGGTCTCTATTTCAAATGGCTTTGTAACATCTACTAACCCGAGGACAGGACCCCTCTTCATGGTTGCCTTAGATCTTCAAAGGCCGTTTGACATTTATTTGACCACAACCAAGGGTGGTCTTTCTTTAGGAGCTCTGTTAATGGGGTGGCTCGTCGTGAAAACCCTTTGACGAATCGCCTATAATAGTTTGCCAATCCTAAGTAGGATCGCACATCGGATATGGAAGTAGGGATTTTCCACTCTTGGATAGCTTTTATCTTATCACTATCCATACCGATCTGTCCACAACTGATGACATGTCCAAGGAAGTTATGCATGTTTATGCGAAGACACATTTTTCTTTCTTGACGTACAACTGATTCTGCCACAGCTTGTCAAACACCAGCTTCAAGTGCACCTTGTGTTCCTCTAGGGTTGTGCTGTATACAACTATGTCGTCGAGGTATACTATGACGAACTGATCCAAGTATTCGTAGAAAACCTGGTTCATTAACGTGCAAAACGTAGCTGGGGCGTTTATCAAGCCAAAGGGCATTACCAAGAACTCAAAGGCCCCATATCTTGTTACGCACGTCGTCTTGGACTCGTCCCCTTCGACAATACGTACTTGGGTAGTACCCTAATCGTAAGTCCAACTTCGTGAAGTATTTGACCCTATGAAGTTGGTCGAACAAGTCGGATATTATCGACAGTGGGTATTTGTTGCGTACTGTCACCTTGTTTAAGGCTCTATAATCTATGCACAGACGCAACGTCCCATCCTTCTTTTTCTGAAATAGTACGGGGGCTCGGTAAGGTGCTTTTTCCAGGCGGATGAATCCTGCCGTCAACAACTCATCTAATTGTTTTCTCAATTCGACTAGCTCAGGGGGAGCCATCTGGTACGCATTCTTCGCTGGAGGTTTAACCCCGGGAAGGAGTTCAATTTCGTGATCAACGCCTCGACGGGGTGGTAATGTTTGTGGTAAGCTCCCTAGTATTATGTCAGCATAACTGTTTAGTACCTCCTTGATTTCGCTTGGAATAGTTTCCTCAGAGGTCACTTCTTCCATCAGTGGTATAGCCATAAATGTAGGTTCCTCTCGTGCGAGTCCTCTTTTCAATTGTATGGCTGAGATCATTCTAAGATTACCTCCACGACAAGGTCCAACTCTCCTCTCCAAGCCCCTAATTTGAAGGGGACTCTTTTGGAAACTCCCACGATAGGCAAGGCCTCGAAGTTGACAACTTTCATTTTTTCAGGGTTCTTTTCTATAGTGAGTCCTAATCTTCGTGCTTCTTGATCGGCGATGAAGTTGTGAGTCGCTCCTGAGTCTATCAAGGTGCTCTTGCTTGGTCGAGAGTTTATTGTCGCATCCACAAACATGAGCCCTTTCTCTATTATCTGCTTCGGGTCGACCTTCCGTTGGAGGGCTGACAAGAATTTGAGCGCGCCCATTGGGGGGTTGTCTTGATCTTCCTTCTTGTCTAGCATAGTCTTGACTCTTGAGTCGTTGCTCTCTTGAATGGACACTTGGAGTGCACTGAGAGAGGCCCAATGAGGACAGTAGGACAGTTTGTGGGGGCCTTTACACAACTGGCATTGTAAAGGTGTCGTCGGGTGGTTCCTTTGAGGGTACGTTCCTCGAGATGTCCCCGCTTGGTTGTTCTGAGGAGGTCTATCTGTCCACCCGCTTGGTCTGTCATTACTTCCGTTTGGTCTATTAGGGCTTCCATTTCGATAACCTGGTGGCTTATATGTTTTGCCCCCAGTGTTTGGGGTCTGTGTTGTTTTTCTTTGGTAACCCGCTTCGTTCCCATAGTCTACGAGTCTCTCGGCGCTGACAATTGCGGTAGCTAGGTCTTCGACCTTTTTCTCGTGTACTTTTGTTTTGGCCCACGGTTGTAACCCATTTATAAGAAAGAATACCTTGTCCTTCTCTGATGTGCCCCTGATATCTAGCATCAGGGTCGAGAACTGTCTGACATAGTCCCTTATGCTTCCAGTTTGCTTTAGGGCTATTAGTTTTTCCATTGCTAGATGTTCTACGTTTTCGGGGAAGAATTAGTCCCTCAACTCTCTCTTGAGGTCTTCCCACGAGTCTATGGTGCACAATCCATTCTCGATGTCTTGCACCCTCGTACGTCACCAAAGTTTGGCATCTTCTATGAGATACATCGAGGCTACTGTCACCTTTATGTCATCGGTACAGGCCGTTGTGGCTTTGAAGTACTGTTCGACATCAAAGATGAAGTTCTCCAACTCCTTGGCATCCCGGTTCCCTTTGAAAGGTCTAGGGTCTGGAAACTTCAGTTTGTTGGATCCTGTATTAGTTTGCCTAGCCGTGACGTTCTCCACGGCTTTCATGGTCACTTCAATTTGAGTGCTCATGACGAACATCTTTTCTTGAATGTCATCGATCGTTGTTCTGAATTCGTCAGCTAATCCATTGNACGAGTCTCTCGGCGCTGACAATTGCGGTAGCTAGGTCTTCGACCTTTTTCTCGTGTACTTTTGTTTTGGCCCACGGTTGTAACCCATTTATAAGAAAGAATACCTTGTCCTTCTCTGATGTGCCCCTGATATCTAGCATCAGGGTCGAGAACTGTCTGACATAGTCCCTTATGCTTCCAGTTTGCTTTAGGGCTATTAGTTTTTCCATTGCTAGATGTTCTACGTTTTCGGGGAAGAATTAGTCCCTCAACTCTCTCTTGAGGTCTTCCCACGAGTCTATGGTGCACAATCCATTCTCGATGTCTTGCACCCTCGTACGTCACCAAAGTTTGGCATCTTCTATGAGATACATCGAGGCTACTGTCACCTTTATGTCATCGGTACAGGCCGTTGTGGCTTTGAAGTACTGTTCGACATCAAAGATGAAGTTCTCCAACTCCTTGGCATCCCGGTTCCCTTTGAAAGGTCTAGGGTCTGGAAACTTCAGTTTGTTGGATCCTGTATTAGTTTGCCTAGCCGTGACGTTCTCCACGGCTTTCATGGTCACTTCAATTTGAGTGCTCATGACGAACATCTTTTCTTGAATGTCATCGATCGTTGTTCTGAATTCGTCAGCTAATCCATTGAACAAACTCATCATTGTATTTTGTAGCACGTCGAACTCTTCGCCACGTTCCTCCTTGTGCGCGATAGAGCTATCGGGGCTACTAGACGGTCTTGGGCTACTCGTAGGAGCAACTTTTTCTTCGAGTGAGGTCACTCGAAACATTAGTTCTGCGATTGGCAACCCATCTAGGCAGTTACCNAGAAAGAATACCTTGTCCTTCTCTGATGTGCCCCTGATATCTAGCATCAGGGTCGAGAACTGTCTGACATAGTCCCTTATGCTTCCAGTTTGCTTTAGGGCTATTAGTTTTTCCATTGCTAGATGTTCTACGTTTTCGGGGAAGAATTAGTCCCTCAACTCTCTCTTGAGGTCTTCCCACGAGTCTATGGTGCACAATCCATTCTCGATGTCTTGCACCCTCGTACGTCACCAAAGTTTGGCATCTTCTATGAGATACATCGAGGCTACTGTCACCTTTATGTCATCGGTACAGGCCGTTGTGGCTTTGAAGTACTGTTCGACATCAAAGATGAAGTTCTCCAACTCCTTGGCATCCCGGTTCCCTTTGAAAGGTCTAGGGTCTGGAAACTTCAGTTTGTTGGATCCTGTATTAGTTTGCCTAGCCGTGACGTTCTCCACGGCTTTCATGGTCACTTCAATTTGAGTGCTCATGACGAACATCTTTTCTTGAATGTCATCGATCGTTGTTCTGAATTCGTCAGCTAATCCATTGAACAAACTCATCATTGTATTTTGTAGCACGTCGAACTCTTCGCCACGTTCCTCCTTGTGCGCGATAGAGCTATCGGGGCTACTAGACGGTCTTGGGCTACTCGTAGGAGCAACTTTTTCTTCGAGTGAGGTCACTCGAAACATTAGTTCTGCGATTGGCAACCCATCTAGGCAGTTACCCATTGCGTTGATTTCTACAACTTTTCCATTCAATTCTGTCACTCGTGCTTCCAGGAAGCGGATGGTGTCAGGGACTTCTTTGAGGAACAACATTTCCTCCTCTATTAGAGTAAGCCGATCAGCTTGTGATTTGGGTGTCGACTTTGTCGTCNCCTCGTACGTCACCAAAGTTTGGCATCTTCTATGAGATACATCGAGGCTACTGTCACCTTTATGTCATCGGTACAGGCCGTTGTGGCTTTGAAGTACTGTTCGACATCAAAGATGAAGTTCTCCAACTCCTTGGCATCCCGGTTCCCTTTGAAAGGTCTAGGGTCTGGAAACTTCAGTTTGTTGGATCCTGTATTAGTTTGCCTAGCCGTGACGTTCTCCACGGCTTTCATGGTCACTTCAATTTGAGTGCTCATGACGAACATCTTTTCTTGAATGTCATCGATCGTTGTTCTGAATTCGTCAGCTAATCCATTGAACAAACTCATCATTGTATTTTGTAGCACGTCGAACTCTTCGCCACGTTCCTCCTTGTGCGCGATAGAGCTATCGGGGCTACTAGACGGTCTTGGGCTACTCGTAGGAGCAACTTTTTCTTCGAGTGAGGTCACTCGAAACATTAGTTCTGCGATTGGCAACCCATCTAGGCAGTTACCCATTGCGTTGATTTCTACAACTTTTCCATTCAATTCTGTCACTCGTGCTTCCAGGAAGCGGATGGTGTCAGGGACTTCTTTGAGGAACAACATTTCCTCCTCTATTAGAGTAAGCCGATCAGCTTGTGATTTGGGTGTCGACTTTGTCGTCGACATGTTTTCAGTCTTTGCTATTTCACGGAGCTTACAAAGCTCTAATATCACTTGTCACAATCGCACTTTTGATGGCAGCGGACTTGCGATTGTGCGGCACTCACTTTCCAACGACAAGTGAGCTAAGCCAATTCGTTCTTGCGTCGCCTACGGCCAAGTGACGTATACTCAAGCCTCTGGCCTCGGTTTTAAGAGAAGGTTTTAGGAAATGAGGGCAGAGAGAGATTTTCGAAAGAGAGATTTTTGAAAGAGACGTTATATAAGCAAGCAAGAGAGAAATAACAACGGCTCATAGTATATAACCTTGGGTAAGTAGAAGTTGACAACTAGTCGTATCCCCCTATAGTACATTCTGANCCAATGAGGACAGTAGGACAGTTTGTGGGGGCCTTTACACAACTGGCATTGTAAAGGTGTCGTCGGGTGGTTCCTTTGAGGGTACGTTCCTCGAGATGTCCCCGCTTGGTTGTTCTGAGGAGGTCTATCTGTCCACCCGCTTGGTCTGTCATTACTTCCGTTTGGTCTATTAGGGCTTCCATTTCGATAACCTGGTGGCTTATATGTTTTGCCCCCAGTGTTTGGGGTCTGTGTTGTTTTTCTTTGGTAACCCGCTTCGTTCCCATAGTCTACGAGTCTCTCGGCGCTGACAATTGCGGTAGCTAGGTCTTCGACCTTTTTCTCGTGTACTTTTGTTTTGGCCCACGGTTGTAACCCATTTATAAGAAAGAATACCTTGTCCTTCTCTGATGTGCCCCTGATATCTANCCACCGTGTCGGGGGACCAAGGAGGGCATAACCCAACCCAATACAAACTACTTATTAGAAAAATTAAATTAAATTAAATTAAAAAAAAAAAATGCCGCCCAAAACCTGAGACTCGCATAGAATTGTTCCATTGGCCGATTAGGGTTTTTATCTTCATTCCTTCTCAAAACCATTTGCTTTCTGTATTCTCAATAATCAAGCACAAGCAACACTCCCATGGCGTTGTACGACCTAACTCCGCGAATCGCTCCAAATTTGGACCGTCATCTTGTTTTCCCTCTCCTCGAATTCCTTCAAGAGAGGCAGTTTTACCCTGACGAGCAGATCCTCAAGGCCAAAATCGAGCTTCTCAACAGGACCAATATGGTTGATTACGCCATGGACATTCACAAGTCGCTGTATCACACCGACGATGTTCCTCAAGGCATGGCCATCTCTTGGTTTTTTATTTTATTTTGTTACTTGTTTTTTGTATGTTGACGTGTTTGTGATGGGATTGGTGCAGACATGGTGGATAGAAGGGTGGAAGTGGTGGCGAGGCTTAAGGCTTTGGAGGAGTCCGCGGCGCCACTTGTTGCTTTTCTGCAGAATCCGGCTGCTGTTCAGGAACTGAGGGCTGATAAGCAGTACAATCTTCAAATGCTTAATGATCGTTATCAGGTACATTCATGGTCTCAGAATTACAATTTATTTTTTCTGTTGTACTTATGCCTTCTCTCCAATAAACAACGTTCAATTCTTTGTTCGGATGTAATATCATCTTGGTTGAAGCTCAGTGCTGCTATTTATGTTCTTTCTTTTATGTTCTAGCTCCTTTTGCATAAAGCTCTTGTTACATTTGATTGGTTTGGGGGTTCTTTAACTTTACATTTAGTATTGAGAGTGGTTATTGAATTAGCTTTTTGGGTTTCGTAAAAACCTATTTTCAGATTGGTCCAGATCAAATAGAAGCGTTATACCAATATGCCAAATTTCAGTTCGAGTGTGGGAACTACTCTGGTGCTGCTGACTATCTCTATCAGTACAGAGCCTTATGCACAGACAGTGAAAGGAGCCTGAGTGCTCTGTGGGGAAAATTGGCAGCTGAAATTTTAATGCAGAATTGGGATATTGCTGTCGAGGAGCTTAATCGTTTAAAAGAGATTATCGACTCCAAGGTGGGGTGACCTATCTAGCTCTTTTTATTTGTGTGTACAATACATGCCATCGCTCTACTGACTTTCTTTCTTGTGATGCCTAATGAAGAATTTCTCATCACCGATGAAACAAGTGCAAGGCAGAATATGGTTGATGCATTGGAGCCTCTTCATATTTTTCAATCACGACAATGGAAGAACACAGATAATTGACCTGTTTAATCAAGATAAGTAAGTCTACTGGGTCTTGTCTGTTTTCACTACTTTTTATTGATAATACATGTAGAAGTACTCTTCCCTGTTTTGATAAGTTAATTATCTGCAATTCTTAATTATGTGAAGACATCTTCTTAAAAAAAAAAGAAGTTCCTTTAGGGCTCATTTTGCTTGATTGGAGCCTCTTAAAAATAATGCTTCATATGTTCTCCATGATAAGGTCATGGAAGACAAAATGAAAAACATGCCCTTATGTAGATGAGATAATTGATGTGGATATTCATAATGAGGGCCCATGTCTAACAGTAAAACATGAAAATAAGTTTGTGACATGAATTAAGAATAGAGGATCCATCTGAGTGATGAGTTAATTCAGGCCTTTCCCTGTTGTTTTAATGAGGTGATACTTTTCTATTCTGTAGGTATTTAAATGCCATTCAAACCAATGCTCCCCATCTTTTACGCTATTTGGCCACTGCATTCATTGTTAACAAAAGGCGGCGGCCACAATTCAAAGATTTTATCAAGGTTATTCAGCAGGAACAATATTCCTATAATGATCCCATCACAGAGTTTTTGACTTGTGTGTATGTCAATTATGATTTCGATGGGGCACAAAAGAAGATGAGGGAGTGCGAAGAAGTAAGTTTCCTGATTCTTTTTTTCTTTACGAGTAATTAGAGAGTATATCCTTATTTCCAATGGTGCTTTTTGTTCATTGTTTAGAGGTGGTGTTCGGACGGTTTGGTTACAAAGTCTTAGCTGGTCGTGAACGATAAATGCTGTCAATTCTTAAAATTCTGTTGTGTTTTCAAGGCATAATTTACCACTTGTCCTCAATGTAGGTTATATTGAACGATCCTTTCCTAGGAAAGAGGCTTGAAGAAGGTAACCTTTCCACCGTTCCTTTGAGAGATGAGTTTTTGGAAACTGCTCGTCTTTTCGTCTTTGAGACTTTCTGCAGAATACATCAGCGTATTGATATGAGGTGCATACTTATTCATTCTCTCTTAAAAGTTGTTATCTACTGATAGTTATTTATTGGGTGAATAATGCTACTCTTTCCTTGTGTACGATAGAAAAGTGTATATCATGCAAGATTTTGGAGGGTCAAAATCCTGATGATAGCATTGAACATGCATTGAGCAATTAACATGCTTGTATATTTACACATTTTCTGTGACAATTGTGGAAACTAACGAATAGTAGCTAGCTGTGTAATCAAGAGAAAAGACTTTTGGCTTACCTTCTCAGCATTTTTAAACTTGTCTGTGGTTTCTACTCTACGAGTTTACAATACTCTCTCCTTTTTACTTTTTTTAGGAGCTTAAATTTGCAAACGGGTGTCAACAATATTCATTGGGAGTTTGAAATTTATATCATACAAATTGTATTGATTAGAACTGTAGATGAATTTTAAGATATCTAATTTGAGAAGCTCATCTTTGTTTCTTGTTTGTGTTTACCTCCTCTGTTCTCCATTCTTATCACTTGAAGATGGGATGGGTGGGAGCAAAAGAGGAAGAAAGGAGGTTTTACTCTAAGTTTGTAGTAAGATTGCCTTCAGCCAGTTAGTAACAGATCTGATTCTAAATCCTCTCTTTTAGTGCTGCTAAATAATGAGGTTCTCTAATGTATAAAGCTTGGTTCTCAGGATTTGGATTGGTAAAACAATACTTCCTGACCATTATTGTATATCTTCTGTCATTATAACTTGTGACTTTTCTTGGTTCATTTCGTTGTTATTATCTCAAGTGCTGGTAACTTGTGGCAGCGTCCTTGCTGAAAAGTTGAACTTGAATTATGAGGAAGCTGAGCGGTGGATTGTAAATCTCGTGCGCACGTCAAAGCTTGATGCAAAGCTTGATTCAAAGACAGGAACGGTTATAATGGAAACGAACGAGCCTGACGTGTAAGTTTATTTCCTTTGTTTTCTCAACCTTCCCCCACAGTCCGTCCTATATCTGTGAAATGTTTACAACTCTTAGATTACTGCCACAAAGTACTGTTCTTTTTAGTCAAATGAAATTTTGATCATTGAATTTTCAGGGTTGGGTCTGCTAGGCATTTGAAAAACTCTAGCCTTCGAACTTGTAATTGGACTTAGTTCTTAAACTTTGAGAAAAATTTCAAAATTTTGAAAGTTTACAAGGACCAAAACTTATAATTGGACTTAGTTTTGGCTCAATTATTTGAGGTTGTAGAACTTGTGGTAATAAATTGTTAATATGAAATTGACACGCTTCGTTTTCAGGCATGAGCAATTGATCGACCACACGAAGTCATTATCTGGGCGTACTTACAAGTTAGTGACCCAACTTCTAGAGCATGCACAGGCTCAAGCAGCTAGATAAATTTTGGGTGGTGCCTCTTTTTTTCCTGAATTTATGTTTTTTTTTTTTTTTTNTCACTATGAGATTAGAGCAAGATTTCCATATCTTTTCCCCCATAATTTATGCTAATTTTATGCTTCCATATTCTTATACCAATGATTATTCTAGAAAAATCTTAACAAAAATGTAAAGAATTTTTTTAATATACTAATTACTAATAAATGTTTTGTAATATTTATGTGGAGACCACCATTTCTCTCATTATTTTTATCTTAGTTCTGTTGATCCTACACTTTCGAGTCTTACCACAAACACACCTCGATTATGCTTTTGAAATGTTTGAAATATTATTAAATTTATTAGGATGTTTTATAGTTTTATTTTATAGAAACTATTGAGAAATAGAAATTATAATTAAAGAGTTTTTTTTAGTGAATAGATTTTAAAAAATATATATTAAAAATGAGTTTTTATTTTATTCTTTTATAGTTAACTTCATCCTATGAAAATAAATAAAAAAATTTATAAAATTGAATATTGAAATAAGGTTAACTTCCCGTCAAATTAAAATAGGAGGCCAGGACAAAGATGAGCTTCCCAACAAATATGAACTTCTCGTTCCATCTCCGACTTCGACCTGCTCCATGGTCAAATTGAAATAGAAGGTAAGGACAAAGATGAGCTTCTCATCCCATCCCATCTCCGACCTTGACCTGCTCCATGGTCAAATTGAAATAGAAGATAAGGACAAAGATGAGCTTCTCATCCCGTCTCCAACCCCGATCTGTCCCCATGATCATCTCTAAATCTAGATGGGAGAAGGCTAAGCTAAAGAAGAGGAGAAAAAGAAAATAGGAGTTGAGACTAAATAAAGTAAAAATGACTTCCAACATATACCCACTAACTCTTTGCATCATTACTACCTTTGACCACCAAAATTAAGATGATTAGACTTCTTTGACCACCAAAATTAAGATGANTTTTTAAACTTGTCTGTGGTTTCTACTCTACGAGTTTACAATACTCTCTCCTTTTTACTTTTTTTAGGAGCTTAAATTTGCAAACGGGTGTCAACAATATTCATTGGGAGTTTGAAATTTATATCATACAAATTGTATTGATTAGAACTGTAGATGAATTTTAAGATATCTAATTTGAGAAGCTCATCTTTGTTTCTTGTTTGTGTTTACCTCCTCTGTTCTCCATTCTTATCACTTGAAGATGGGATGGGTGGGAGCAAAAGAGGAAGAAAGGAGGTTTTACTCTAAGTTTGTAGTAAGATTGCCTTCAGCCAGTTAGTAACAGATCTGATTCTAAATCCTCTCTTTTAGTGCTGCTAAATAATGAGGTTCTCTAATGTATAAAGCTTGGTTCTCAGGATTTGGATTGGTAAAACAATACTTCCTGACCATTATTGTATATCTTCTGTCATTATAACTTGTGACTTTTCTTGGTTCATTTCGTTGTTATTATCTCAAGTGCTGGTAACTTGTGGCAGCGTCCTTGCTGAAAAGTTGAACTTGAATTATGAGGAAGCTGAGCGGTGGATTGTAAATCTCGTGCGCACGTCAAAGCTTGATGCAAAGCTTGATTCAAAGACAGGAACGGTTATAATGGAAACGAACGAGCCTGACGTGTAAGTTTATTTCCTTTGTTTTCTCAACCTTCCCCCACAGTCCGTCCTATATCTGTGAAATGTTTACAACTCTTAGATTACTGCCACAATGATTATGCTTTTGAAATGTTTGAAATATTATTAAATTTATTAGGATGTTTTATAGTTTTATTTTATAGAAACTATTGAGAAATAGAAATTATAATTAAAGAGTTTTTTTTAGTGAATAGATTTTAAAAAATATATATTAAAAATGAGTTTTTATTTTATTCTTTTATAGTTAACTTCATCCTATGAAAATAAATAAAAAAATTTATAAAATTGAATATTGAAATAAGGTTAACTTCCCGTCAAATTAAAATAGGAGGCCAGGACAAAGATGAGCTTCCCAACAAATATGAACTTCTCGTTCCATCTCCGACTTCGACCTGCTCCATGGTCAAATTGAAATAGAAGGTAAGGACAAAGATGAGCTTCTCATCCCATCCCATCTCCGACCTTGACCTGCTCCATGGTCAAATTGAAATAGAAGATAAGGACAAAGATGAGCTTCTCATCCCGTCTCCAACCCCGATCTGTCCCCATGATCATCTCTAAATCTAGATGGGAGAAGGCTAAGCTAAAGAAGAGGAGAAAAAGAAAATAGGAGTTGAGACTAAATAAAGTAAAAATGACTTCCAACATATACCCACTAACTCTTTGCATCATTACTACCTTTGACCACCAAAATTAAGATGATTAGACTTCTTTGACCACCAAAATTAAGATGATTAGACTTCTTTGACCACCAAAATTAACATGACGAGTCTAATCACTCCAAGGCTTCACCGAAGGTACCCTAATATTCTCCTCCCATCTCAGGGTCCGGTCTATGCATTGAATTTTAATCTTTACCAACAACGAATAATCTCCACTTAGTTTCTCTCATGTTCAATCAAATCTTTTTGTGGGTATGCAAGCGAATTCTATTCGAAGATCAAAATGTTACCCAATTTTGTTCTTCCATCATCCTGTGCTCTGAACATTTCCATTGAAAAATTTGTACAACCGGGCTTCATTTTCGCCAGAGTTGGATCATATTGGATCAGCCCATCTTATGAGCTTACTGTTATCTTTCCATTTTCTTTCTTTACAATCGACTACTCTTCATTTGCAATCTAGGGCGATCGGTATTCTCTCATGGGTCGTTTTGATTTTCCTGTATCAAAACGGGAAAGTTGAGAATAAGAAGAGATTGTTGGGAATGAATTTCAAATGCTTTGAATGAAGTATGGCTGTGTTTCGTATGTGAGAATTTATAGCTTTGTCAATATAATTTGCATAGATCGGAATACGATTGTTAGGGATGATATAGTCGGAGGTTGTGTGTTCAAATCTTTAATATCTCCAGAATTTGAAGAACTAGAAGGCTTGGTCCCATGCTTGCATATCAAAAAATCCTAAATATGCAGATGAAAACTAGATTATAGAGGGATGGCTTTCTTTTTTTAAGAAAATCAGCTTCATTGCATATGTATATATACAGATGAATGCATAAGAAATGGGTAGAACAGGACTGTCCCATTTATATTATTGGGGACAAGCAACAGGGCATTGGCTTAAAGTTTCTGATTCCACATTATATTTGGGTGTTTGTTTGTTCTATTTTTCTGATAATTGATGAGATCCCTAGCAACATAATGTGGTTTCTCATTAATTTACAGTTTTTCAAGGAACTTGTTATGAGTTGCTTATTCAGATAGAACTGTCATAAGAAGGAAATCCCCTTTTGGAATATCCTCTGGCCAGGAGCAAGAATTGCCGAAGGATCATACTTAGATTTCCTCTTCAAGACAGTCTGCCACTTAGGGCCAAAGTGAGCTCTCCATTCTTCTTGGGAGCTGTAGTGGGGGAGGTATTGCTTGACACCAGGGAGGTACTCAATACAGTAATCCAAAATTCTTTGATTTTGTGCTAAAATGTGTTCTAACCCATCTGTTCCTATGGAAGATGGAACTGCAGAAGATAAGAAAGCCACTAAGTAGAACACTTCCTCTTCTGGAGTGACCAATGATGTTTTGTTGTTCCATCTGAACCAATGAAAAGTAATGAAGAATGAGACTGAGAACATGATAAAAAGAAAGTTTTCATATATGAATAAGTTATGAGGCAATTACTTGGATTTGTTAACTGGATAGATTATGATGGGGCCATTGCTAGTATCCTTGAGGATGTTACCAAAGACCTCTTGAGCAAAATCGTGTATTTGGGTTCTAGGGATCAGTAGATTTAGCCATGGATGAGGAATTTCCCATAAGCCTTTAGCTCGTAGCTTGTTTTCGGAGACGTGGACACGGTCCAGGAAAGCCAGGTAAGTAACTTCTGATGTGAAGAGGGTGGATGGAATATAGCTCAATCCTGTCAATAAGCTTTCAACTTTCTGCATTAGAAGAAAAATAAGTTAGCAAGCAGTGTTTTATGGGGCTGTTTTTGTTTTTAGATGGAAAAACTCCTCACCTTGTTTATAAATTCAAGTTCATCTGGGTTGAAGTACTTCGCTATTTCCAAGCAGTAGAAAACTTTTCCATCTGAATTGAATTTGCTGGCTTGCAGTGGTTCTTGGGGATTAAAAGAAGATCTCCAGTTATTGAGGAGACCAGTTCTATTAATAAATACAAATCCTTCAATATAATCAAATTGATCATTGGATGATATTAGATGTTCTTGGTCTCTTGTAAATTTGGAGAAGTCTGAGTAAAGTACTCTTATCCATTTTACCTGTCAAAAGTGATGGATTGTGTTTCATAATTTATGTACCTCGCTTTAATGAAATGGATGGAATATGGGCTTACCATTTTTGGTGCCTTTTCCAAAGAAATCCTTGCCCTTGTTATGATGCCAAACTGTCCAAGCCCGCCAAGAACAGCATGGAAAAGGTCTGCATTTTGATTCTCTGAACAGGCAACCACCTCCCCTTTTCCTGCAATGCGTTTAGTTGAAGCAAATACTCTTAAAACATTTTATTAAGATCAATGAGTTGAAAAAACTAGAACATTACCAGGAAAGAAATAGTTGCTTCTTTGTGAAATGACTAGCGATGTTACATGAAAGTTACCTGTGACAACTTCGAGCTGATAAACGTTGCTGATTTGGGGTCCATGCCGGAAGGCCTGTCCACTAATGCCAGCATTTGACAAGGTGCCTCCAACAGTAAGATGCAGGTAATCTGTCCAGGATTTTGGTGCCAGCCCTTGTTTAAGAGTTTCATGCAGGATATTTATCCACAGCTCTCCAGCTGAAACGTCCACATAAGGTAATTCCCCTGCATTTATTTTCATTTCTAGCCCCTGAAATGATTCCATATTGATAACTACACCATTATAGGCTTGAGCTTGACCTTGGATGGAATGTCCATGGCCTCTAGCTGCAACCGTCAAGTCGGACGCATATCCCATACTGAAAATATGGTTTATCGTGTTCGAAATATCGGACACGGATTTTGGATGTAGAACAGCTAATGGGTATAAATTGTATCTGTTTCCAAAATCTGTTGCTGCTTTATGATTATTGTCAAAGCTGAGGTATCCATCCAATTCCAGTGTTTGCAGTTCATAAGAGGATATATCAGAGGAACCAAAATGAGGAGGAATTGTTGGGGCTGCAAAAAGGTGGTTGGTGCTGTCAGGTATGCAACTGATGTATAGAATTATGTATAACTTGAGGAAAATAATGCTTTGTTTGATGAAGCCAGAAGGTGGCGACCCCATCTTTCCTTAAGGAGAGAAAGAAAGAGTGATAGAAAGAATAAGAGAGAGAGAGAGAGAGAGAGAGAGCAAAAGGAGAGGTGCAGAAAAGCCTAAGGAATGAAGTGGAATGAAAGAGAATTTAAAGAAGTTCTCGGGCGGCATAGTCAAACATATAGTTGGTGGCATTGGGCGAGCTAGCTACCAGTAGTTCTTTTGGTTCACCTTTTTGAGGTTAGAAAAAAAAAACAGAGGAGATAAAAAAACTGCCCAAAAGCAAAAGCAAAAACATAAATATTTCCTTTTCCTTTTCCTTTTCTCGATTGACACTTTCTGAAGAACAGTTCTCAACCAAATTTTAGTGAAAGAAAACAAAAATCACCTTGACCATTAATTGAGGAAGGTGCAGAGTGGTGTTGTTTACTGCATGAAGCAAAGAATTTATGTTTCTCCTTATTCCAATCTTGTCAAAATTCACTGTTTGTCTTCTTTACACACTGAATGCGGCTGCAAAACCACTGTAATTGGCTGAATTTTCACTTTTTGTCTGCTGTTCATATATGGTACAGTTTGAATTCAATTTCTCTATTGCAGAGTGAATGGCGGGCTGGCCCCTACTCTGTTTCATGCTTCTTCAAGCTGAGTGTCTGAGGAGTCAGATATCTTGGACCCACTTCATTTTTTCTTCATAAGAGTATAGATTGTGCTTTGACAGCTCTTACCAACGAGCTATATAGTTCTTTCTATATAATTTTCATGAATTTCTTGTTCATATTTAGCTTTGTATATGTTCGTTTGTCGATTTTTATCGTTATGGTATAGATATGAGATCAAACCATCAAAAGCTTAAAAGGGTAAGCACAATCTAGATTACTTACTACAAATTTTGGTCGAAACCATCGTAAGGGGCTCTCGAGCCGATCCTTGTAAGGTCAAAGACTCAATACATATGCACGTGAACTAGCTCATTAGTAGTTCTTAGAAAAAGTAAATAGAATAAGCATGATAGCTATGTTGAAGGTAGACAAATAAACATATTTCAAAGGGGAAATAAAAATCGAACGTAGAAACCGTCGATTCTTGTACGTCTGTTCTTAAATCTCTTCATTCACTGTGTTCTTGATTATAAATTTCAAAAGGCTGTTCAAACAGTGATGGTCAATATTTTGTTATTCTCTCAATTGCATTGAACTGCATCTAGATTTTGATGTATGTTTCTCTTTGATTCAGGGACTAAAAGTTGTTTTTTTTCCTTTCTAGGTGCTGAAGAAGAAGTGTCTGAAAAGGAAAGATGAAAGATATATGTAGATGGAATGAGTGCAGAGCAGCAGCAGCAAAGAAAGCTCAATTTACTGCATGTGATAATTCCTTTGCTTTTTTGTGGACTTAAAAGGTATGTGGCTTCATCATCAAACTTCTAATGGAGGGTAAGAGTGAGAGAGAGAGAGAGAGAGAAGATTGGGAAGGGGTGGGGCCATAGACATGTGATCTGCATAAGGAGGGTAGTGGCCCAAGAAAAGGAAGGGATTGAAAAGAGGAGGAGGAGGAGGAGGAGGAGGAGGCTTAGATAAAGAATGTTGAGGGTATGTTAATATCAGGATTATAAAATTGATTCCATTGTTTGATTGGATAGCATTGATTCTAATTTCAGTATCACTTGCCCCAATATTCTCTTTGTTATTATTATTATTCCTTTGTTTGAAAGTTGAAGACTGGCCCATGAGAGTGGTTGAGTTGTTGAAGAGAGAACGACCGTTAGGAGATATTGTTCGTTTTGGTCCGTTATGTATCGTTATCAGCTTCACGGTTTTAAAACGTGTCTGTTAGGGAGAGGTTTTCACATCCTTGTAACCTAGAGAACGAAGCATTCTTTATAAGGGTGTGGAAACCTCTCCCTAGCAGACGTGTTTTGAAACTGTGAGGCTGATGATGATACGTAACGAGTCAAAGCAAACAATATCTGCTAGCAGTAGACTTATGCTATTACAAATGGTATTAGAGCCAGGTTACCGGACGGGGCTAGACCCTCTCCATAGTAGACGGATTTTAAAACCTTGAGGGAAGTCCCATAAGGAAAAATTCAAAGAGGACAATATCTAGTAACAGTTAACTTGAGCAGTTTTTAACCTTCACCTTCACGTGTTAGTACACTTCTCTTTCAAACTCATCATCTCAGTGTTAGTACACTTCTCTTTCAAACTCATCATCTCAAAACAAGGGTAGAGAGTATATTTAAACTGTTTGGGAGTTCTTTAGAAAAGTAGCTATTATGCACTAAGAATCACTCCAGTTTGGATAGGATAACATTTGCAGCGGTTATCAATCATCAAAAGAATGAAGAACTAGACCGTTAAAAGTCTCGTGATCATGCTCAAAACTATGAAATATCCAGTACTACTTCAAAAAGAGATCGAAGGTACAACGTAACAGTCTTTGATGATCGATTTTGACAAGCATGAATAGTAGCTCATCTAAAATTCAATGAACGAAACTTTTGATCCGAAAAAAGAAAGGTAGGGAAGAATATTTGGTGCATACACATGTGAAGGCAGTCCTATATACCCAAGAATATTTGGGTGTTTGGTGTTAGCAAGTAGGGGCCTGTTTGTGTGTACTTTGTGGAGAAAGGATATAAGAAGTTTGAGATAATATATTTATTGAACACAAAATTGTGAAGAGAAAGTGGAAGAAACACTAAAAAAAAAAAGGTATAAAATGTTGTTATAATAAGAATGGGTTGCATTATGTGCCCCATAACCTTCTATTTTGGATATTATTAAACACTTACCTTTTCTTTATTGGGAGACCTTATGAGCATCCCTTTGAATGTCATATGTTTTTTTTTAGAGAATTATCTTATTAACTCACTTTGTTGTCTCAAATATTGGCATCAATAACACAATCTACTTTCAAAATTTCAAACCCTAAAAAGAATATTATTGATGCTTCGATAGTTTTTACGATACTCTCTTCATTCTTTAACCTAAAACATTTCCGAGAAAGAATATTGTGTAGAAATGTTCATATGATTCGATGATATGATGAATTTGGACTATACATCTAAAACCATAAAAGTCGAGTTGGGTTGAATTTTTTTTCGGTTTGGGTTGGGTTGAATTTTTTAAAATAAAATTTTTTTATTCTGTTTGTGGGTTGTCGTTGTGTTGGTTTGGTCAACTCAGGTATGTTTGTAACTGATGTAAACTCTATTTCGGTTGCACGCAACCCACACCTCTAATATTTTGTTGGTTATACACCCCTAAGTTTAGGTTTTGTTTGATAATAATTATGGGTTTGTATCGTTTTTAAGATATTACCTCGTATAGCAATATTTTTATTAATTTTATACATTTGATGACTCGAGTAAGATGTTATTGTATAATTCAAATTGCTTGTAGTTAGGTACAGGAACAAACTAAAAGAGATGATCGAGCAACAGGGTTTTGCGAGAGAGAAATTCATAAGTGAAGAGCGAAAGAGATGATCGAAACTGAGAGATATTTATCGACGAGAAGAAGAACGACAATAGAACGATAAAAGACGAGAAGTGGCATCATCAAAAACATTTGAAATAACAAAAGTGGGATGGCATGAAGAGACGAACAAAATGACTCATTGTTTGAAAACAAGAAGTAATATACTTAATACAAACAAAGGCAACAATATAATAATCAAAAGGGCCTTGGCAATGTTTTAGATAATACATAATCTTCCACATGGCTCATTCACAACCCACCAATCATAATATCCTTCCATAAAGGAGTGTTCATATGATTTGGGAATCCGACCAACTCAGACTGTCTAACCCGAGCTATAAAGGTTGGGTTGGGTTAGATTTTTTTCCATTTGGATGGGCTGAATTCTTTTTGGTTGGATCACCCGACCAACTCGAAAATAGGGTTAAACCCAACTCTACCCTACTTTGAAGATTAAGAATATTTGATGTTTATATTAACAATGCACTGTGACTAATGAATGTTTGATATTTGAAGTTTATAAGATTTTTAGTCGGGTCAACTCGACCAACCTGGAAATAGGGTTAAACCCAAACCAACCCAACCCTATCCTACTTTAAAAATTATGATGAAAGAATATTTGACGTTTGTATCGACGATGCGTTGTGACTATTGAATCTGTAATATTCGAGATTCTTAAGATTTTAGCTATTAATGTAACATGTATCGTAAATAAATATAATTTTCTAAATCATTAAAAAGGAACCAAATAACTTGATAATCTAATCCAACCTGAAAGTAGAGGATTGAGTTGGTTGTGAACTCTATGGAGTTGCTTAGGTCACTAACCTGACTAACCTGAAATTTTGAGTTAATCACGTGTACAATCCCTAATATATTGCAGTTTTGCCTCACTTTGGTCGATGATAAAGTTCTTGAATGAATGAATGTTCTTCGGTTGAATAGGCGTGTTCATATGATATGATAACTCGACCAATTTGGACTACCTATGAGAGATCCCACATTGGTTGGAGAAGGGAACGAAACATTCCTTATGAGGGTGTGGAAACCTTTCCCTAGTAGACGTGTTTTAAAAATCTTGAGGGAAAGCCCGAAGAGAATGCCTAAAGAGGACAATATCTACTAGCGGTGGACTTGAGCTATTATAAATGGTTTCAGAGCTAGGTTTCATTTCTAGGATCTGTGGGTTATGGACCCAACCACGCCGACATGCATTGCAAAATCATCGATGCATCTTGGGTACAAATAGTCAAGAGGCAATGCACTGTTCAAGGCCTAGGGTTTAAATGGTCAAGGTCAAACGACGAGCTTCGTAGAGAAGTGTTAAGACCTTGGTAACATTGGTCACGAGTCTATATATCTCGAAAGGTCTTGGACAGCTTTGGTTAGGTCTAAACATGATGTTAAGTGAAGTTGATCGGTGCAAAATTCATGTGTTACGGGCATGCATGATGCAAAAATTCTTGTGTTGGGTAAGTCTTATTTTATTTTACTTGTTCACGTATGTCGAGGATGATGCTCCTATTATTAACTTTCGATAAGCATGTTAGGATACCTATAAACGACATGATTTTTGCTTTGTCTTATATCTGATGTCTCACTAGGTATAAACTATTTACTAAATACTTTTGCATCAGCCCCTACTTCAATGAACAAGTCTACTATGAACTTGCTGACACGAAAGATGAAACACGACGAAAAGACTCTATTAACTAGTTTCTAGTTTTTTAGTAGAAATTTACTCGAAGAGTCTAGTTGGCTCTTTACTTGCACCAATCTAAACTCATGTCGTGATTTAGTCTGATTCGTTTTGTACTTTATTCTTTATGGTCCTTGTTGTTTTCAAAACGTAAACTCGTGATGTTGAAGTGCATTTCAAAACGAAAACACGATGAAAAGAAGCTTATAATCTTTCATATCTCTAAACACGTGACTTTTAACCTACAAACCCCACAAGAAAAGACATAAAAATATGAACCAAATCACTTCAATGGGAGACCAACATGCATTCCAAAAGAAGAACATGTTAGGTCAAAAGACATCAGACCAAAAAGATGTTAACTCATATATAATATTGCCCTATCCCGAAGGAATCTAAACATTTTGTGTTATTAAAAAAAAAAAAAACTTGATTTACACAAACTTTTATAAACTTTAGTTCTTGTAACTAATGATAAAATTTGAAATTTACCGATCAGATTGGGTTGTTTGAGAAATCTTTTCGATCAATTTGAAATTTAAGATTGGTTGAGTTGGTGCATCGAGCAACTCGAATAGAGTTCTCAACCCAGGTCGAATTAGGTTAGGTTGGGTTGTCAAGTATTCACAAGTAACAGTGCATCACTAACATTGGTTACAAATATCAAATATTCTTAATATTCGTAATAACTTTAAAAGTAGGATAGAGTAGAGTTAGGATATAACCCTAATTTCGGGTTGGTTGAGTTGACTTAACGAAAGAAATGTAAACATGCAAACTGACCGAATTTTTCAGTATTCCAAAAATTCGACCCAACCCCAGCTGAAAAAAAATCTAACCTAATCCAACGTTTATGATTTGAGTTCAATATAGACAAGTTTTTACCTAGTTGAATATAATAGCATTTCGAGGACTACTGATGTCATCGTGGAACATTGCCACATCATCCTCGTTGGAGTCCTCGTCATCATCATGTTGAGGAGAAAAAGACAATGGTTGTAAAAGAGGGTTTAAAAAAAAACATCTACGAGAGTAGAAGAACACAAGATTAAAGTGAAAAAAAAAAACATTACTTTTATCATGTTTCCCCTCATACTTACATTCCACTCTTATCATGTCCCTTTGTCTTTCACCCTCTTTTTTGTGAATCCCAACACCCCTTTTATTCATCTTTTAATGTGGAAAAAATAGTCCAATTCTATCCATCAATAATTCATCTTTTTATTATTCATCTACATATTTTGCCCGAGTAGCGAAAGACCGGTATCTTGGGTAGATGCACAGTCTCATCCTATATCATAGGAAAGTATAATGCATCTCTCTAAACATCTCTGTGTAAGGTTAAGGGGCGATCCTTCCACAATGGAGTCTACTTGTATGATATTCCACAACGAGTTTATAATGTAGAGGCCTTGTTCTGATCTAGGTCAAGCTCGATGGTACTGCTCCTGTATACCTACTGCTCGACAAGGGCATTATTGGGTTCAACCTAGATCACTGATTAAGCTAATGGTGTATTGGAGAAATAGGAAGTGGAGGCTCTAGTGATACCAATCACACTATTTACGACCCCTTTGTGCATGCAGTTCGTGTCCCACTGAGCATAAGGACTTCTTTGGATTTTCTCCTCTATGACACGTGTCACCTCCTGAGCATGTCTCTACCACTTGATTTTTGGTAATTTTTACGTTTTACATAGCTTGCTCATCCGTATTACCCAACTCATATTTTAGTCATGCATATTCTATTTCTAGCTTTGCATTAAAACATAAAATAGCATGTTTAACGAAAATCTCAATCGAGGGCATAACGGTCATTTTTCACAACATACATACAACACATGGTCATCCACTTCCAAAATCCTTAACATGCATTTTCTAATCGCCTAAGTTAAGAAATTCTCGCATGCTATCACCTTCTAGCGATTCCTATAGGTATTACTTGACTAAAGTCAGTGTGGCAACTTACTTAAATGACACGTACCTTCTCGAGATTGCTTTTCAACGTGTTGAAGCTCCAAAATTTCTAAAATTTCTCTAGTAGGTCCTAATTCAAGCCAATTAGGGTTAGTGTCAAAATTGGAGTGAAAAAACAATCAAACGGAGGTCGAACAGGTCAGAAAATATCTCTCACACGTGGAGGAGGAACCACCCACGCGAGAATAGCCAGGTGCCGGGGGAGCAATTGTTGCGCTCATTGTGCACCACATGGCGCGTTCTGGTTGGTTAATCCGAGCTCGACTTCACCCAAAATTATATATTTTTGTTAAAAGAAAGTTTCATTTTCATAAGCTTAGAAGATTTCATGAGAAAAGTGAAGTAAAAGGCATATGGTAGCTATGGCACCTAAGCCTCCACTCATGTGATTGTGGATCAAGATTTTCTGCCCACAAGAACCCTTCATAGTGGAGACTTAATACATTTAAACAATCATGTGATTTTCTTCACATAAGAACCCTTCATAGTGGAGATTTTACACATTTAAACAACAAAAGAAAGCGACTATTTTAGCTTTTGGAGCGTTAAAATTTGAATCAATACATGATGTATTTACTAGTAGTGAAATTGGATCATAATCACGACTATAAGAGATCGGAAAAATCAATCAAATAAGATAAAAAAGTTCAACACTACGTAAAACGGGTTGAAGCATGAAAGAAATCGTGCTTCTAAACAAGAGATAAAAAGCCCAGTTTTCAAGCCGATCTATTCATCTTTTGACCTACTTCTGAAAGAAGTCGACAAAAACTCTACAAAGGTTAAAATTAATGTACTCGAGCATGATTTCATCAACATTATGTATATGTATGTATCTATGAGATCTCACATTGGTTGGGGAGGAGAATGAAGTATTTTTTATAAGGGTGTGAAAAAATCTCCCTAGCATACGCGTTTTAAAAACTTTGAGGGGAAACCTGAAAAGAAAACCCTGAAGAGGACAATAACTGTTAATGGTGGGTTTGGGCCGTTACAAATGGTACTAGAGCTAGACATTGAGTGATGTACCAACAAGGAGGGGAGCCTGAAGTAGGCGGACACGAGACGGTGTGCCACGAGGTGGTGTGCCAGCAAGGATGCTAGGCCCTGAAGGGGGTGGATTGGGGAGGTCGCACATCGATTGGAGAAGGAAATGAGTATCAGCGAGGACGTTGGGCCCCGAAGGAAGTGGATTGTGAGATCCCACCTCGGTTGGAGAGGAGAACAAATCATTCTATATAAAAACTTGAAAATCTCTACCAAACAAACGCGTTTTTAAAACCTTAAGAGAAAGTTCAAAGAAGACAACACGTTTAACCGTGAACTTAAGCTGCCTAGAGGGCTATGTGGGAGCTAAGCCGCATAAGTCCAATGTAAACTACCAAAGAGGCTGAGGCTAACCCTAACCTCATACGCCAAGGCCGACCACAATAAATGTCTTTTTTGTTTCCCAATCAATGACGTATAGACACAAGACTTTTTAAAGGCTAGAATTTCAGATCTAAGCTTATGGTAAGCCTATGCTTGACTCTAATTATTGGAATATTTTCTTTCGAATAACAATGAAGACCACCGCTCGTAGATATGTTTCTTTAGGCTTTTCCTCTCGAGATTCTTTCAAGGTTTTTAAAATACGTCTGCTAGTGAGAGGTTTCCACACCCTTATAAAGAATGTTTCGTTCCCCTCTCCAACCGATGTAAAATCTCACAATTCACCCCTCTTCAGGACCCAGTATCCTCACTGATACTCGTTCCTCTTTCAAAACAATGTGAGATCTCACAGAAACAAAGTGTCCCAACAAGCTTCAAGTTCAATCCTCCCAGCAAAGAGGCGATTGACGTAGTTTAAGCTAGCATGAGCTTCGACCAACTAACTTCTTCAAACACGGTTTTGTTGAAGGGATTGATCTTCTCAAACATGCTCGACATGAAGATTGTACCAAAATCTTGAGTAGAAGATCCATAAATGAAGTTTGACCATGTTGGGAGAGTTTGAAGCACTCATATCATGTCTACAAAAGCATATGAGTAAATGGATTGGTCAATAAATTGAATTGTTTGGAGTGTTCTCTCACAACCCACTTGAACAAACGTAAGTATAGAAAGAAAAGAGGCCTAGTTTGAGGTATCTACAACGATAAGATGCCAAATTCCAATAGAAATGCACACATTACTCTAGCAACTCAAACAAGCTATTTGGTAGCCTTTACATACTTCTTTTTAGCCTCTTCGTTAAGTGCTTGTATACCCACCCTTCATGCGTTGTCTACTCATCTCGTTCTTATATTTGTTCGAGCTAGGCAACCAGCAAGAAGAGACGTTTCTTCAACACTATCTTTCTTGCTTCGACTAAAATGTTGTTTTCTTTTGGTCTTCAAAAACAACATCAACTCAGCTCATTCATATTTCTGGTCCATGTTTGGGAGGATGCACGTTTAACACGTTAAATTTTATGCGTTCGTCTTATATAGTTTATATAAGTAAGAGAACTGTTTGGAACTTTGAGACCTTTTCAAAAACTCGATAGCTGTAGAATCTAAACCTGAACATCTTAGAGCCTAGAGAAAACCTTGTGGTAACTTATTAGAATAAGGATGAGATCAGAGAATACAAGTAGGTAATTGAAAGTTTTTATACTCATGACTCTACTTTTCTTTTTCAGGTGATCGCTGACGGCTGGTCGAGGTAGGGAGCATTCAGGATCTACACAATCACAGAGGGGGTCGTCTCAGGCCTTTAGTCACTTTGTGTACTTTTAGGGTTAATTTTTATTTCGTTCCCTGTTCCCATTTTGTAATAAACTTTATCGTACTTTTGTCATTTCTTTTTAGTCCTAATTTGTGATTCGAAATCTCAAAAATTGGGTCGTGACGGGTATAGGATGTATGGTTAGATGGGTTATATTGATAGGATTTTGTAATGATGTTAGGAATTTTGAGAAAAGGTGAATATAATGTTTAGTGCATGATGTTTGATAAGTCACCATTCACTGTTTGAATATGGAAAGCATGTGCTATCAATAGATTGGGTTAGGTATCACTTATAGATCCTAAAGGCCTAATATTCAAACTCTGTTTGAACCTAAAAGCAAAGGACTTTGGAAGCCACAAAAACTTTCCCTTACTCAAAAGCAAGATTGCACACCAAAAACTATGTAATGTGTATGAACAGAAGAGAGGGCCCTTTTAGGCACCCACCCAATATCTCCTTTCTACTTTCTTTTTCACATTACTTTTTTGGTATTAGAGTCAGACACCAGGCGATATTATCAGTGAGAAAGTTAGGCCCTAAAGAGGTAGACACAAGACAGTGTACCAGCAAAGACGCTGGGCCTCAAAGAGAGTGGATTGAGGGGTCCCACATCGATTGGAGAATAGAACGAGTGTCAGTAAGGACACTGAACCTTAAGGGGGTAGATTGTGAGATCCCACATCGGTTGGGGAGGAGAACGAATCTTCCTTTATAAGGGTGTGGAAACCTCTCTCAAACATATGCGTTTTAAAAACTTTGAGAAAAAGTACGAAAGAGAAAGCATAAAGAAGATAATATCTACTAGCGGTGATCTTAAACTCTAACAAAAAGAAGAAAAAAAAAACTGGGTTTTGGTTGACATTACATAAACGAGCTAGTAGCACCTAGTTGTTTTAGGTATCTTCGTAGAGAATCAAAGGACGTTTTGAGAGTTTTCTTCAAATGTGAGGCACAACTAGTATGCACTATCTCAATTGCTCTACTCATGGTAATATAGAATTTGTAGGGTGTGCATAAGATAATATAACGCCATATTCGACGCTTGATGTTCCCGACAATCTCTTGCTATTTACTTCTTGCGTTTAAGAGTAGTTTAACATGTTTTGTTCTCACTTCATCTTATTCACAGGATCGCTCTCATTCATATGTGGTTACAGTTTATTTATTTACCCTTCTTTACTAGTTAACAATCTTGTCATGTGAGATCCCACATCAGTTAGCCAGGCATCAGGCAGCGTGCAAACAATGACGCTAAGCTCCCAATAGAGTGGATTGTGAAATCCCACATTAGTTGGAGAGGGGAACGAAACATTTCTTATAAGGGAGTGGAAAACATTTCTCAAGTAGACGCATTTTCAAATCCTGAGATTGACGACGATACGTAACGAGTCAAAGTAAACAATATCTACTAGCGGTGGACTTGAACTGATACATGTCAAGATCTCCAAATTCTCAACACAAAACATTATCATCGTGAAATCCTTCAAAAAAAACCTTCAAATTGGACCTAAACATAAGTTCTACATCCATGTGTGTCAATTTTTTTTTTTTTTTTTTTTTTTTGCACATGAATGTGACATGCACAAGTAATGAATATAGGTATATGCTTAAATAGTAGTACTAGCTACACATAATTGAAAGGCTACAAAAATATTTCTATTTAGCCATGGAATATTTCATATGCTTATTGCTTTTCTTTCCACCCATTTATACTCTTTGTCAATTAAAACCCTTAACCCAAAATTTATATAATAGATAATTAGAAAATGATTTCAACTTTGTTCTTGAATGATTCTGATTTCGATCCAGCATTGACCATCTATTTTCACGGTTAAAACTCTTTGACAACACGAAAAAAATCATTGCTCTAAGACAAAATAAAAAGCTCTCGTAAGAGACGTGCTACATTTGAAAAAGTATATCAAAACCGTCACTTCACGAGACTGGTTCTTTGGAAGTGACATTTTTGATCTTTCCAAAACATTAGTGTAACAATTACGTATTTTTCAAATAAGTATACAAAGATCAAAACATTCTCGACCCATAGGCTACAAACAAACAATGATTTGAGGGAGAAAACAAGGCATGCCTTCAAAGGGTTTTGAATGGTTTGGACTGTTAAAACATGATTGCTTTCAAAATTTTCCTTTTCTTCCATTTGATTCAACTCGAAGCCATTTTAAGTGTCATGAGTTTTAGTGATAGGACAGCAAAAGACGGTCGTTTGGAAGATAAAGATGGCCCAAAACCTACCCAAGATAAGCCTTGTGTATAACAATGACATGCTATGAAGCAAGGATTTGTAGTGGACATCACCACCTACTTCAATTAGTGCTATCACCGCTCTACATTACATCTAAGAATGTACGTTCCTTATGGCGCTCTCACTATTTAATCAGTTTGTAAAAAGGCAGATTTCAACTGACTGGAAAGCAGATCCGCTCAACTTTCTACTCCTCTTGAGCTGTCTTGTCGTATCTAAAATGGCTTCGAGCATTCTACTACAGTTGTCTACTCACTAAGATGGGTAAGTCATAGATTTACTTCTCAAATGTCACGATTGGTATCAAATCTATAATGATCCGGTCTTAAGAAAGCTTTCTGTGCATCCCTATAAAAGCATTCCCCATCTCTCTCAAGCATTTTGCCAAAGTCATTGCAATTTGAAAAGAAAATTATAAAAGAGTTTATAAATTGGGTCACGTTTTATCTTTATAAATAGAGCAAGTCGAGAAATTGGACAAAGATAAAAACCAGAATATAATCTTCATCTCCGGCCCAATTTAGCTAACAATGAGAAAGCTCCCACGCTTTCTTCTCCATTACACACCAATTCATAAGAAGCCTTATGGACTATATCCGTGAATAAGAACATGATCCTCCATATGATATATATACTGCCCAAGGAAAAGAGCATCATTTCAAATCACAAGTTTATATCAAACTACCTAAATAAGAAAAGATCCATAAATTATCTAAAAATGTTTTCGGGTAGCTAGTTTAGATTTCTAGAATATCAATTTCAAAATCAAATTTCAACACTTCATTTTCAACTCAGATAAATTTAACATAAGTTTTGGCCAAAAATCGATTCGAACTCGTTATTTTCGAGCTTATGGTAATAATTATTCTTGTTGGTCTATCTGAATCCATACCATTTCCTAAGCTAATTAAAGCCTTCCTTGGAACACCTATATTAACCTCTCCTAATCATATGGAAAATGTTACAACAGCCTCAACAACAAATATCACATTCAAATGCATATGTTAAATTGTTGAATTTCCTCTACCAGTGCAAGCTGAAACCTTACTTGGAGCTCCAACGACATCGTCAAGGATCAACCGACAAGCTGAATCATTTATATAACAGTGCATCACGGCCTGGACCGACACCTACGTAATGGACAGGTATGCCAACAAGTTGTTCAATCCTTGATACATATTCTTGTGCAGCCGTAGGAAGGTCAGAATAGTCTCTTATTGAAGAGATGTCACACATCCATCCAGGCATTGTTTCATATTCCACCTACACATAGGAGACAAATGGGAAAAATTAAATTAATGTTGTTAGGACTTTAGAATCAGGTGTTCAAGATCGTCAATTTAAGAAAATTTGAATGCCTAATTTATCATGAAAATGATTGGAACATCAAAGAATACTAACTACAAACAACATCAAAGAATTGTCTTATCTTGCAAATCTTAGTAAAGAGCATATTACCCGAAGCATTCCCAACAGTTTTTACTGAGGCAACAATGAAAGAACACGTGAAAAATGTAGGGAAAATGAGAACAAATAAGAAAAGTAATGCGTAATGCTTGCCTTTATTTGTTCAAGAAGACTAAGATCAGCAGGAAAGGATTTGACTGGTGTTCCATCTGGTGTCTGATAAGAAACCCCCAGTTGAATCTCAGGCAGTTCCGAAAGAACGTCAAGCTTCGTAAGATTCAGAGAAGAAAAGCCATTAATTTGACAACAGTACTTTAGTGCAACTATATCAAGCCAACCACAGCGACGAGGACGACCAGTTGTGGTACCAAATTCATGTCCAGCAGACCTAAGTAGGTCACCTCCTTTTCCTAAGATCTCTGTAGGAAATGGGCCAGAACCAACTCTAGTAGTGTATGCCTTCACCTGCAAAGATCAACAGAGAACCTTATGGGTGTGCATATACAATATATAAACTGTCACTCATGCTTTTCGTTAGTACACCAAAGAATAAGATCAATGATACTTGAATATCATTAAAGCAGACAAAAAAAAACACTAAGAATATACGAAAATGTCGTGAAAAGTTTAGTAGAAAAACTCACCACTCCAATAAGATCACCCACAACTTTTGGAGCAATCCCAAGACCAGTGCAAATTCCACCCGCTGAAGGACTAGAGGATGTTACAAAAGGATATGTCCCAAAGTCAATGTCAAGCATAGTTGCTTGACCGCCTTCAACCAAAATCTTCTTATTCGAAGAGATGGCTTCATTAATGAAATGCACGGTGTCAGTGATAAATGGTTCCAATCTCTCAGCATATCTTTTATACTTCTCAACTTCTTCCTTCAAAACTTCAGGGGTATAGTTAAAATCTTTGAATCTCGAAGCAGCGTCCGAGAGTAGAAGGTCCATAGTTTGAGGAAGGGTGTCCAAGTGCCTCAAATCTCCCACTCTAACGCCATTCCTAATCACTTTACTAGAGTAACAAGGTCCAATTCCTCTCCTGGTTGTTCCAATGAAAGACTTGGCTAGCTCAGCTTCTCTTAGCCCATCCACCTCCTGATGGAAATCAAACAACAGATGGGCCCGATCAGAAACCAAGATCCTCCCCTTGCACGAGACTCCACTTGCTTCTAAACGATCAATTTCTTCAAAGAAACCAGGCACGTGCACCACAACTCCATTTCCAATAACACATGTAGTATTTTCATTAAGGATCCCAGAAGGGATGAGATGAAGAGCAAACTTCTTCCCTTCTGCATTATATATTGTGTGCCCAGCATTAGCACCACCCTGCAAATCAGTTTGATCTTTCAGAAACCTAAAGTAGCATTCACATCAGGGTATCACATAAAAACACGACAATGGACGCTGGACAATCTATAATCAAAAGCCCTCTTTTGCTGTCACCATTACAAATAGAGCAACACAAGATTAAAGATGATGCTTATATGCTTTAAAAACAAAAAGAAAGCTAAGAAATGGAGACAAAAAGGTCAAACTAAAGAAACAGAGAGGCTGAAACTTGAAACAGGAGAAAACAAGGTTGACAGGCAATAGAAACTAGCAAGTCAATCAATAAATCCAAATGCAATAGCAGAAGCAAAAGAAACAAGATAAAAATCTAAGCCCCAAAACCCTCCAAAGAAAAGAAAACAAAAAAAATAAATAAAAGCAATCAAATCTAGAGAGTACCTGACAGCGAGCGACAATTTCAAAGTGCGGAGCCAGGATGTCAACGAGTTTACCTTTACCTTCATCACCCCACTGGCAGCCCAGCACTCCAGAAACTTGACTGAGTTCCCCAATTCGTTTCAGTCCGTCCTTCTTTGCCGACTCCGGCACACTCACAGACGAACTAACCGCCGCCGCGGGGTTAGCAGAGCAGCAAACAAAGAGCGCTGGATGGCGTCCGGAGACGAGTCTCCGGCATGTCGGCGATGCCGATTTAGTGGCGGGGAAAAAAGTGGACTCGAAAGCAAGGGAAGAGATGTTCATGGTGAAGAAGAGAGGGTTTGACGAGGGTTTAGAGAAGCAACTTGGAGAATTTGTATGAAATGGCGAGTAGGTTGCATTAGAGGGGGAAGGCGCGTGGACTCAAACTCCTTAATTTTCACTTTAAATCCTTAACTTTCACATTAAATTCTTAACTTAGCTCTCATTTTCATCGTTCATAGTTTCTTCCAACTATATTGTGGACATTTTCTCACTAATTTTTTTTTGAAAATAAGCTCTCATGTTGTGTCTATGTCTTCGTGGAACCATACTCGGGGTGAACGTAAATTATTTTTTTCTTGTAATAGTACACCCACGCGTCTTCATCAACATTGTTTTTTAACCAGAAGACCGAGAGCTAACGATCGAGACTTTGGGCTATCTGGACACATACTTCGTAAAATGGTTCATGTTCTTCAATAAGTTTTAGGGATGTTCAAGGACTCGAGAACCTAACCAACCGAAACTATAAAGGTTGGATTTAGTTATATTTTTTCAATTTGAGTTGGGTCGAATTTTTGAAAAAAATGAAAAATTTGTGTTGGCTCTTCGGTTGACAGTTTTTTTGGTCGAGTGAACCCGAACAACCAAAAAATAAGGTTAAAACTCAACCCTACCCTACCCTCCTATTAAGATTATTATAAAAATTAAGAATATTTAACATTGTAATCCTGTTGTAACTTGTAAATGTTCATAAATGTTCGATATTTACGCTTCATGAGATTTAAGTTATCAATGTAACATGCATGATAGATAAATTGATTTTTTTAAAATTAAAAAAAAAAAAAAAAAAAAAAAAAAAAAANAATAGAGGGTTAGGCTGAGTTAGGTTGTGAACTCTATTCAAGTTGTCGGAGTTGCTCGGGCACCCGTTCAACAAACTAAGCGTGGAGCTTCCAAGCTTCCAATCTAGATGTGATGCAACCGAAGATAAACAAAATTCTAAGCTAAACCAAGCCATTTTTTCCCCTTTCTCTCAAGTCAAAGTACAGTATGTGTTAGTGATAAACCATTTCCAGAACAGCATTTCATTTTCTGGTTTGCCTATCAGAAAAACAAAATGGTTCATCACTAAAACCTTTTCCTGAATACATCTCAAACTACTCGAAAAATCGTCGAAACTCTTCCATTGTGCATCAGCACTTCGACTCGGTTCGAGCTGAGTAAACCGGAACCGCCCATGATTCTAACAAGCTTCAAACCCAACATTGTATTGCTGCTGCATCACTTGTACCATCCAGCAAGCAAATACCTCAGCAAGAAACAGAAGCAGCAGAAAACGCCCTGCTCGACGACACGATCGTTAGAAGATTAGACAGAACAAAACATAACGAAGCGTTTGACTAGACTCTGTTTGCTAAATATGGTTTAATCTTCACCTGGAAAACAAGAAGGTAGGTGCAGAGTGATTTCTCTGTTTTTCTCCCAAATATTCGCAAGAAAAAGTTGACAAGTGTTCCATCATTTGTTCCAGTCAGTAGTCCAGTTTGAGGATCAAACCTGAGGGCAAGAAGATAATAATAAGAACACTAAATTATGAAGGAGGATGTCTTTTTTTAGAAGAACATCGAGATAGGATAACGAATACCGAGGTAACCGATGACGTGGACATGCGATAAATCCGAATAACTGCGAACACAAACATATCGCACGTTAAACGATGAACTTATACAGATAAGTCTTACACAGACACAGACAGATAGAGAGTATCAAACCTGGGGGAGTGAGAGAAGGAAGTTAAGGACTTGAGGGAAAAAGAAGATCAGAAGAGTTTCACTGCAGCAATGAAAACCATAACCATGAGTTTGATCCTCTTAAATAGGATCCGTTTGTTTAGTACTTTGTTTCATTTTTCTCCATAAAAGCTCGGTTTCTTAAAAAACGATAAGAACTAATGCAAATAGGGCCCGATTAACGCCAATACTTGAACGTATGGCATGATAAAGAAATCGAGGATTTCTCAAATCCTTGAAACAGTATCGTCGAACAAATGTCGTTCGATTGAGGAGGTTTTTCACGTGGATATGATTGAAGCATGGAATAGGTACACAACATTTCAGTTGTTTAGGCTTGACTGTTACAAATGATATCAGAGCAAGACACATGGGTAGAGTCATACCAAAGCCATCTTCTTTGGCTGATTGGAGAAAGAAACGATAGAATTTGAAGAGATAAATGAAAATTGGCATAGTTCTAGAGAGGGTTGCAACACATCTGTGAGATCCCACATCGATTGGAGAAGGAAACGAAACATTCCTTATAAGAGTGTGGAAACCTCTCCTAGTAGACACGTTTTAAAACCGTGAGGCTGACGGCAATACGGCGATACATAATGGGTCAAAGCGGACAATATCTACTAGTTGTGAGCTTGGGCTGTTACAAATGGTATCAGAGCCAGACACCGGACAGTGTGTCAACGAGGATGCTGGGTCCCAAAGGGGTGGATTGTGAGATCCCACATTAGTTGAAGAGAGGAACGAAACATTCCTTATAAGGGTGTGGAAACCTCTTCCTAGTAGACGTATTTTAAAACCATGAGGCTAACAGCGATACGTAACAGGCCAAAGCAGACAATATCTACTAGAGGTGGGCTTGGGCTGTTACAAATGGTATTAGAGCCATACACCAGGTGGTGCGCCAGCGAGGACGCTAGGCCCCAAGAGGGTGAATTGTGAGATCCCACATCGGTTGGAGAGGGGAACGAAACATTCCTTATAAAGGTGTGAAAACCTCACCCTAGTAAACACGTTTTAAAACCATGAGGCTGACAACAATACATAACAGGCCAAAGCGATCACTTCCTCTCGAGTAACACTACAAGAAAACCTTTTTGTTTTCATTTGTGGTATTTATCAACTTATATAAAGGTGAAGTTAAGCCAGAAAGTGGAATGAAAAGATCAAAACATAGAACAAAGTACACACCTAAAATGGCCTAAAATCCCAACCACAGCCATAGTCATCCCAGCAAAGTATGTGTAGGTATCTCCGACAAAGACCGATGAAGGGTACCTAAATCAAGCAAGCCATCAGAAAGATAAACTGGTACAACCACAAATTTTGTACAGCATGATATATATATTACCAATTGTAAGCAAGCAAGCCCAACGATGTGGCTAATAGGGGTTGAACAAGATAAATAGAAAACGTGTGCGCCTGCTTGTACTCGAGGTCCGTCGATGCTCCAATTTGCATGATATTGTGAATCAAGATCTGGAAAATTGGTAAGACATGTCATGCTGAAGAAAAGAAAATTGGATCACATCACTGCAGCTTGTTCAATACTTACAGCAAATGCAATGACAACCGTTTGCCCAACTTCCAAGCCATTTAAACCAGCATGAATGTTAATGGAGTTTGTACAGAACACTGCCAACAGTCCCATATAAAGTTTATATATCCATCCTGCGAATCACAAATTAGCAGAAATTAATAAATAATTGTGAGAAAATGCATAAATAATATTCATGAGCTCATGGAGTCCATCTCTAGCATAAATTATCTATTGACATCGTATTTTTTTTATGATATCGTACATACTATTAATGGCCTGAGAGCTACCTTCTTTCCTTTTTGGATGTCATGGTAGTCTACTAGGTTCTTAGGGGCGTCTATGTAACAGCACAAGCCCACCGCTAGCAAATATTGTTCTCTTTGGGCTTTCCCTTTCGGGCTTTCCCTCAAGGTTTTTAAAACGCGTCTGCTAGGGAGAGGCTTCCACACCCTTATAAAGAATGTTTCGTTCCCCTCCCTAATCGATGTGGGATCTCACAATTCACCTCCCTTCAGGACCCAGCGTCCTCGCTGGCACTCGTTCCCTTCTCTAATCGATGTGGGACCCCCAATCCACCCCCCCTTCGGGGCCCAACGTCCACCACCTCGTGTCCACCCACCTTCGAGGCTTAGCCTCCTCGCTCGCACATCGCCTCGTGTCTGGTGCTGATTCCATTTGTAACAACCCAAGCCCACCACTAACAGATATTGTCATCTTTGAGCTTAACCTTTCGGGTTTCCCCTCAAGGTTTTTCAAATGCGTTTGCTAGGAAGAGGTTTCCACGCCCTTATAAAGAAGGTTTTGTTCTCCTCCCCAATTGATACAAGATCTCGCAGTCTATGCGGTACAAATTTC
Source organism: Cucurbita pepo subsp. pepo (assembly GCF_002806865.2). Classification (NCBI taxonomy): domain Eukaryota; kingdom Viridiplantae; phylum Streptophyta; class Magnoliopsida; order Cucurbitales; family Cucurbitaceae; genus Cucurbita; species Cucurbita pepo. The sequence goes on along the minus strand of NC_036656.1, from coordinate 251,743 downwards.
TTCTCTCATTTCCAAGACATTCAGAATGAACTCCTTAGAGCTAATCCATTCTTTGGGTGCACACAGGTCAAGACCTCTAAGAACCTCTACTATACGATGTCATATTCATGAGCTCTCCAGGCCATTAACAATATGTACGATATCATCAAAACCTCCGCTAATTGCTAAATACGATGTCATATTCATGAGCACACGGATCCCACCTCTACTAATGCATAAATAATCTTACCAAGATCTAAAACATCCATTCCAAGGTATGGAATCAAAGGCTTTGGGATTATAATAGTCGTGTGTCCAGCATAAGCCATCAACAAAGGAAGAGCAGCAAAGGATGGCAATAGCAGTTTCCTGCTCTTTACAACAAATAAAAGAAGCCATTTCATTTAGAACAACAACAGCAGCATGCTAGAGGATCATTCTTAGAAATGAAAAGAAAACTTAAGAGAGAAACTGAGTAGAAAATACTCACACTCTCCAGGGGACATCAAGAACATCATCTACAAATCCAAGCAATGTCATAAAGCAAATAGAAGCCAAAGCTGCATTGTACTCAACAAGCCACTGCATTTGTCACGTTATTAACAATTTAATCTTTGAAAAACATATATAATCCACGGCCACGAAACAGAAAAAGTTAGCGTCCCAGCAACAATGACACGATGAGCATTTTTTTAATAGGCTAATCCAACTTCAAATGGTGAAATTTTTTATAAGCTAGGTTGCTCACATTTGAATCTGATTTGAAGTTGAAGTACTGAAACACGATTGCCACGACCAAGAAAGAAATCCCGACAACAATTCCCAACGACTCAGGCCTGCAAAACATGTTCAAGTATCAGAAAGTGCACCGAATGGTATGTTCAGTTCAAAACACATCATGTGTTGATAACGAATTCTTTATAGAAGTAAATATCCAAAAGCACACAAGAAAATCAGCTTTTTTTGTTCTATCCTCGTTTATTTATTTTATTTTATTTATAAGAAACTGAGATTCGGTTGAGAAATATGAAAGGATACACAAGGACATACGAAAGGACAAACTGCACAAGAAGATCCCAAACCTAAAAAACGGCCTCCGAACCAAACGAATAACCCCTAATTAATACGTTCCCAAAGAACGTCCCGAGACTGATCGACCCCTTTGAAGATCCTACTATTTCTTTCAAGCCAAACACACCTACAAAAAACCAAGCCTGCCAAAGAGATTTTTCTTTATCCTTAAAAGGAAGGAACACCACAAACTCCTCCATCACGGCACTACAATCTCGATTACGAACAAAAGAAACCCGATAGGAGTCCGAAAACTGACCCCAAATCAATTGTACAAACTGATAGCTATAGAACAAATGATCCATATCCTCCCATGCTCCTGTGCACAAGATGCACCATTGAGGACCCAAAACTAGTAACCAAATAAAACTACATTCACAAGAGACAATGAACCAATTCAAAGCTCTGATGAAGCTAATAACCATACCGACGTTTTAGAGCAATAATAATTAGATTGTCCATCAAATTGCTTGTTTTCTTGATCTTAAGCTCAATTTAGTCTACTTGACCCATAAGAATCCCCGTAACCTAATTTAAACTAAAAATACACGCCAGATTCACAGCATTGATCAAAAATCAAAACGAGAACCCACCCAGAGAGTTAATCAGTCTGAATAACATATCTAGCAAACAAAAACAAAATCATGTTCAGAAAATGGCTAAATCAATGATAGTTTTGAAATCACTTACACTTTGACAGCGCCTTGAGGGGTACCCCGTTTGTTGATATCATAGCCAAACAAATTACGCCTAATAACGTATCTGGAAGCCACAGGAATCATCCGCAGAGTGACAAAGAAGCCAGCGAGACTGAGTCCGGCATTAATGAGAATCGATCTTCTAATCTCTTGGTCGATCTTGTAGCGATAGAAGATAAGGTAGAGATATGGAACAGAGAAGAACAGCGCGAGCTTGAAGATGAAACCTGCTTTTGGTGGCGCAATGGGCGGATCATCAGTTGTTGCGGATTTGGTTTGATGGGTTTTGTCAATTTCTTTCGGAGAAGGTTCATTTACTGATGGGTTTGCAGAAGCTCTCTTGCGAGCAGTCATGGCGGACGGTTGTGAGTCTCTGTGCTTCTTCTTCGACTGCAAAATGCAAATCTAAGTTCTTGTTCTTCTGGGTTTTCTCGTTTCTCATTTTTGTCTATTGATTCTGTGTCATTGGACCAATCAAATGGCGACAAGTGATCAAGCTTACCCACTGGGTGTTCGCCATGTGGCGTGTGTCCAAATTTGTATGGTCGACCCATTTAGAACGGGTTTGTTTTCGAAGTTTGAATCTTCATTACCAATTGTCTTAATGATGGAGGTGGAGTGTTGCGTAAAAGCCAAGAATAATAATAAATAAATGTAATTAATTCGATAACATAATTAAATTATATATTTTTAACTCAAAAATGAAAAAAAGAATTGATCCTGCTATAATATATAGAAATTTTAAACAGCATAAATATGTAATTATAAAACTGATAGAAATTTGAACGGAATTAAAATTGAATATTATTGCACTTACTCTTGTTCTTTTATTTGCGGTATCTTGGACTTTATGCTTAAAACTTAAATTTTAGAATTGAAGAGCGGAAAGTCAAAAACGAATATGCTAGAAAGAAGTGCGGGAGTAAAAAGGAATGTATAGGAATATATATATACAAAAGGTAAAAATATTTGTGTATTATAAAAAGAAATATTTCTGTTTACTAAAAATGTCAAGTCAACTTTTCCTTAGCTAATTGACTTAAAGAAAAAAGAAAAAAAAAAGACAATAAAGACTAAAATGATACTAAATTCAAACTTTAGAACCAAATATAAGAATAAGAAGCTTACATGTGCCGTAAGCTGAAGAGATCCCACGAAACATCAGCAATCTTCTTTCCATAAAATTATTCTTTACATACTAATGAACCTATATATATATATATATATAAAGATGGAACAACAAAAGAATTGTCTAACTACCAAATCAGAGTGAGTGAGAAAGAGTAATTTACAAGGGCGAAATGGCTTGGAGACCAAAACTGAAAGCCAACCTTCATGCTTATAGGGACTCGGCAAACTGGGGGGCCTCCATATCTAGTTCTTGTCTCATCACACAGCTCATCAGCCACTCACTGTTGAATGTCCATATGCCTTCTTTTATAGCCATTAACGCTTCCTCCACGTCTTCCTCGCACGCTACAAATATCGTTTCCGATACTCTACTAACTTTACCCAGCCCATTAATAACCTGAATTTTCAAGCACAAAAAGTTCACCAAATAAGAAAAAGATGCATATATTCTTAAGAGGTCAACCGAATCCTACATAAAAAGATTTAAATCTTATTTTGACCCCTAAACTTCAAATCCTTCCATTCTGGTCCATGAGCTCTAAAGGATATTCTATTTTGTCTCTAACAATGTTCCATTTAGTCCAACATAGTTATTAAAATAAAATGTTTATTTTAGTCAGAACTTCAGTAAATTGATAGTGACTTCAAGTATGTATATTTATGTATTAACATAACATATATCCAAATCACAAGTGTAGGAGATGAGTGTTGGATAGACAAATATTAAATAACAAAATAATATATGAAAAGACCACACCAAAATGATATCTATGAATTCAAATATATATTTTAAACATAGGCAAAATGAAATTAAACATATCAAGAACAGAGACAAGCCACACAATGCATCATTGCCACTAGAAAACTATTCCTGCATCATTAAAAACACAGATATATTTGTACACTGATACACAAAAAGGAACTCCAGATTTCGATCGAGAGAAGATCAAGAATTTCAACAAACTAGGTAAATAAAGAAACAAAGATGAACTATGATTCTAGTATGCCTCCTAGTAGCGTATCATTTTTATATAACATGCTCAATTCCTGGAATCAAAACAAGCATAGATGTCAGCAGGTTTTGAGAACTTCAAATAAGCACTACATATTTACACGGGAGGCTAACTATATTATAGTTGTTGAATTCGTAATATAGAGAATCAAACATGCTACATTGAAATTTGTTTACGAGGCAAGATTTGTACAAAAACAGAGAACTTACATTTCCACCGGCTGACTTGACTATCACGGAAAGAGTCTTCGGGGGTGGTTGAGCGTGAGCTGATATGCAAACATCATACCCTTCAAATAAAGCTCCAGGACGAGCTTTTGCTCTGAGAACTGCAGTTTTTAGGCTGGCTCTATATTTGGATGTGTAGTCGTCATCGTTTAGTACGTATGGAAACTCGTCTGTAGATCAAAGAGTTACTAGATTACAAAAATTATGTAATATGAAACACGAAAGAGGTAAGAGGTAGAAAATATATGACGCTCGAATACTAGTAGGTTATTCTAACTCACCTACAAATCTGCCTTCCCGATAGCTTTCTTTTAACCAACTAGGGGAGACAATCCAGGCTCTGTGCAATTGCAATGAACTTTTAATTTTAGTTACAACAGTAATATTCATGAGCAAGAGCACAATGACACGCTTGAAGACACATGATAATACATATGCTCGAAAGTCATGGAACTAAGAAACAAAGTTAGAACACTAGCTTGAAGAAGTAAAATTAGTACAAAAACACAAAATCTTTAGAAACCAAGAAATGCTATTACGATCAAATTAAGAATATTATTAGCATATTAAGTATATAAGTAATTAGCTAGGAAAGTCTTATGATGATTTGCTATAAATAGAGTGGATAGGAAAGAATGAGAGCAGGCATTGGTTTAGTTGCCTTAGGCTTGAATGAGAGTGAGAGTTAGAGTATTCAATAAAGGAAAGGTCTAAATAGCTTGAAATAACTTGAAATATCTTGTAGTTCTTTTAGCTTCCAAATTCAATACTATTTCCATTTTTTATTCAATAAAGGAAAGGTTTAAATGCCTTAGGCTTCTAAGGTTGCAAGACTAACCCCGAACAGAGAGCAGTGCAGAAATTGAGAGTTTTCCGGACTTTTCCTGTTATGACATGGGTGCTTGTACTCCCATCAGATGTAAGAGAGCCACCAAGTTCCTCAATCACCTGAATCAGAAAACAACTGAACATAAGCTAAGTAAAAATTTGGAATAAAAGAAAAAATTCTAGATCAGTATTTAAAAAATATATACAGCTAATGCCATATAAAATAGATACAGAAACATAATAAAATATACATGTGAACATGTGTCCCGAGGACAAATATTCATAATTCAGACAATGATATCAAAATATGTTGCAATACGTTAACAAAATGGTTAGTCTCAAGCTTCATTTGTCCAGTCTAGGTAGGGATATTAATTGATGTTCTAAAAAAATAAAATTCAACTTCCACAGCTTCATTTGCTTGCATAGGATGCCATAACTAAAAAGTTAAAACACTTGCACCAGCTGTCTAATCAAGCAAAATGACTGGGTATGTAAACTAGTAGAAGCCAAATATGCCTCTTAAGGACTAAATGGATAGGTTCAATGACTAGGTATGGGACCTCTTAGCAGAAGTTCATGAGGGGAAACACGTGGTAGAAAATAAATACTTGAGACAATATAGAGAATACTGAGGATATAAAACTTCAAAACATCAATTGAAAAGTTTCAGAAAAGGAACATGAATGATGAACGTTCAAGAAAGTTTATAAAATGGTATCATACCTTCACGAGCTGAGTTTTCTTAGCTTCATCAGCAATATTCATCAACATTATTCTAAATGATTTTCCTAGCGTGTGAAGTCCTTTGCAAACGAGGTCCTTTGATGCCACATTAACGCTTCCAAATTCTTCACAGAAATTTTGTGTATATTTACTGGTTGAAGGATTTTTAGGAGGAACACTAGCCAAAATCTCATGCTTTGGATTGGCTAATGAGCATGCTTGAGAGCAGGTATCAGATCCATTACTTTCAGGAACAAAACTTCTGTTAGAGTCTGGATGGGAATGTTGCAGATGGACTCCTTTTACTTTCTTCGACTTCAGTGAAGAAAGTGATGCTTCCCAACCTCTCTTTGCTCTCTGGGTAGAACAGGGACATTGTATCTCATCTAAATTACCAATATTCTTCGTCAATTCTGCAAAACTAGCTGTCTTGCTGTTCTCTACTTCTGCAAAAAAAACTGGACCATTGCAATCAGGCACTACGTCCTGGTTCTGAGAATCTGTTAGCAACAAACCAGGTTTTAGCCACCGTGACTACCAAAGGAAGGAAGGAAGAAAGAAAGAAAGAAAGAAAGGGGGAAAAAGCTTTAAAACGAAGAAGAAAATCAGGTAGTGGACAAAAAATCAGACATAAATCTTAATTGATTGAGACAGATTCAGCCCAATCTGCTTAATGTCGTTTCCCCAAGATAGACACCTTTATATGTAGACCTCCAATAGGTTTAAATAATAGCTGAATTGAAGAGGCACTTCTCGCCATTCTCTAGCACCTTCATTATTCTTTTTTAATAGAAAAACTGAACTTCTAAGCAAACCTGCATACATACATTTCAACTAATCTTGCAAACCCTATTACATTTGGTTGTCAAAGACACTCGTAATATATTAAATCTAAGTTGATGACCACAAAGACTTGAGCTTATTTTCTCTAAGCCTTTTATTATTTACATTGGCATCTTCATGCTTACAACTTATTATGTCATGTCAAGACTCATTCATGAACAAAATTGTTTAAATCAACCATTATGAGGCACTTAAATAATATATGAAAAGTAACTTTCATGTACTATCCTACAGAAAACCTAAATTATGCATACCATGAATCTTGTTTTCTCCTCCAAGGTGCACCAAAGATACAAACTCTTCAGGTTGGAAATTCAAATTCTCAATGGTCTGCTGGTCAATTGCATTCGAAACCTTGCAACCTTGACTGGCGACACTAGTTCGTTTGGCAAGTTCATACGATGTAGGGACATCAGGCTTTAATAGAGTACATGACTTTGGCCTGTCTGCCGAACACGTTGAACTTCCCTGGTAAATGTGTGAAACCATGAGGGTAGAACCACCCGGAAAGCATAAAGCTCTACGAATGTCAGCTCTAACAGGTATTCTACGAGCTTTTCCCTTGGTGTCCACTTCTGCTATGGACAAAAAACCCTGCATTCACTTCAAATATTAGACATTTTCCATATCCCATATAAACTAATATGCATTTTCAGAAGATATGTAAAAATTGTGTGATGCAAAATTTTATCAACAGAACAAATCCACACCATGTTTATAGCAGATGTGTTCGATCACTAGTACCTGTTTGGACCAAAACCCTTCGGATTCCTTGTCTCCCCAACAGAATATTGTGCGGATCCCAACACTTTGAAGTCTTTTTCTAAGTTCCATGTATAGTATGCGACAAAAACCCTGAAAGAGGCTAGTACAAAAAATGTAAGCTCCGAATCTCCAATGGATCCAATAGCAAAAGGAATTACTTTCCATTAATGATATTCAAAACTAAATAAAGTTAGAACCCTCCACCCCTGAGGTGAGGGGAGGTAGAGGGAGCGAAAGAGACCTTGTGTTGGTAAGCTGAACTGACAGCAGCAAGAGGAATCTCAGCATATTGCGTGTCAGCAGGAACTATTTGGTAGGTAATTGCAGCTATGATCTGTACAAAAAGAAATATACGGGAATTAGAAATCCTTAAAAAAATAAATAATAAATAACATATAAAACCCATTATTCTTTAACTAGAAACAATTCATTCAGATATGTCATGTCAGCGCATGAGATTTTATAACTCAACCATGTATGCAGAAAGCATCAAAGATTTACCTTTTCAAACTCCATTGGCTCAAGAAAGAAAACATGTCTACCAATGAGATGTACAACAAGAAGATACAAATTTGAATATAAATGGTGACTAGTACATTCTGAACTTCAATGGTGTATTAATAACAAGAAAAAACAAGGGCCAAGGACATAAGAATCGATGCACGGCAAGCAAAAAAAAAAATTATGAATTCTTTACAATACACAAGGTCATGACCCAGTTTTAAAAAATGGATCCATAAAAAATGCGCCCACACAGGATTTTTGGAAATTGACTATTGAATATTGATATAAGTGATATGAAGATGATAATCATCCTGACAAAACTTGGAGTAACAACAGTAAATGTGTTCAAGCTTACCGTTCCTGGATCAGTTGTGGATTTCAACAGCAAAGTACAATATTTCCTGCAGGAAGGAGAGATGATTGTCAAAAACTTAAATAGCACAGCACTGCATCTAAGCATCATCAAAATAATTTTAGACTGCGAAGATTAGCTTTAATGGATGCAAAATACATATAAATCATCATTGATTACAAGTCATAATCATGCAATCAAAACTAGGAAAGGGTAAGGAAAAAATTCTGTACCCATTAGATACACATTTCTCCATAAAAGTTGATTGCTTTCCAGTATTTGCAGCATAGACCATTGCGGGCAGTTCCCTTTTGTATAATAATAATACTGCCTAAAAAACCAACATTAACAAGTTTAGAAGTGACCACGAAAAGGCTAATTAACTGTGTACCAGGATATAAATCAGAAGTACCAAACCAAATAATATTAATTAGCTCTGGAGATGAAATGTAAATCTGTTAACAATATAATTCTTCGAATAAGTTGCAACTCTTGGTAAAAAAGTGAAAATATAAGGATAAAAATATTGAAAGTTGCAAAGTACAATCTGAAAGCTGCCTAACTACACACTTAACTAGGACTTATTCTGATCAAGGCTAATTGGACTTTCTTTTGATCAAGGCCAATTGGAATGTCTTTTCTTCCCTACATCTACAGTATTCTTTTGGGGGATTCAATTTCTGTTTCTTAACTAAACATGAAGAGCAAAGCAACGTTGTCAAATGGTAAATAATGAATCTATAATTGCAGCAAGCCAGAAGAGAATTATGTCTAATGCTCCAAGCTTTCGTTGAAATTTTAGGACGAAGCAAAGTGGGGGGTTTCAATAGAATTCCTATAATTTGGTTATGTTTGATTTCGTTCACCTCATAAAGTAAGACTACTCTTTTAAAGATTTAAACTCAGATTCTATCAAACGTTAAAAATTACACTTCTATATTTGACATGTTGAACAGCCTGAACTCTAATTAAACAAAAAATGCCACAACGCTTAAGGTAACAGAGCTTGAGCAAAGTACTGCGGTATAATCTTTTCTTTAATTAGTAGTCGTGACAAAACAGCAGCCAATGAAGAAAACCAACAGCAAAAGATAGGCACAGATATGTACCTGAAGATGAGATTTGCTATCACTATCAAAATCATTCGGATTAACGAGCACAAACGAATACTCCCCCTGAGAGTGACATTTCTCTCCCATCCCTAAGCAAAGCCAAAATTAGAAAGAAATAAATCACGTCTATAAAGTCAGAATCCATACAGTTCAAGCATTAATTCTTATTACCTGTTTCATCGCATTCTGGGGGATTAGCATCAACAACATGCCCCTCTTTCCCCACTAGCACAAATCAACAAACAAAAGAATAAAATTAACCAGCATGAGAAACAATAACTCCATCTGAATTATCATAATCCTAATCCGAAAACGATAATCATTGTTCAGTAGATCCAATACTGAATCAGATTTTTCCACAGCGGCAAAACGAGAAACGAAAGAATAAGCCACGAAATCATTCCGAGTATCCACAGAGGATGAGGAAGGCGTAGAAGCATACCGATTGGGGTTCGAGAGCGGCGTGCGGGTCTCTGCGTTCGCGCCATTGTTGCGGGTTGTCGCTTAGCTTCCTGTGGAAGTGTTGGAGAGGAGTAATTTATTTCATTTGGGCGGGAAGAGGGATACGTTCGTAAATAAAATAAATGAGCGGCAGCAAATTATTAGTATCAAGTTAACCTCCATACGTGGTAAATTTCGTGGGAGACTTTTACCGCGCAAACTTAATCCAATTCAACTATTTTTTGTTTTGATTATTTATTCAACTATTTATTTTTAATAAAAATAAAATATTGATATCTAAAATAACTTTTTCCATAATTGATGAAAAATAAAATCAGGGAGTTAAATAAAATTAATATATATATATATATATAATTAAATTGCAAGTAAAAATAATATACCGTCCATCTAGCTACGTATTGTCTGTATCACATGTCGGATGTCCTGATCATGTTTGTCTATAATGTATTGTCTGTATCACTCTCAAATTACCGTCGTGCTACGTATTGTCTATATCACATGTCAGATGTTCGGATCATATTTGTCTATAATGTATTGTCTGTATCACTCTCAACTTACCGGTGCTACGTATTGTCTATATCACATGTCAAATGTCTTGATCATATTTATCTATAATGTATTGTCTGTATCACTCTCAAATTACCGTCGTGCTACGTATTGTCTGTATCACATGTCAGATGTCCTGATCATATTTGTCTATAATGTATTGTCTGTATCACTCTCAAATTACCGTGGTGCTACGTATTGTCTGTATCATATGTCAGATGTCCTGATCATATTTGTCTATACTGTATCACTCTCAAATTACTGTCATGCTACGTATTATCTGTATCACATGTCAGATGTCCTGATCATATTTGTCTATAATGTATTGTCTGTATCACTCTCAAATTACCGTCGTGCTACGTATTGTTTGTATCACATGTCAGATGTCCTAATCATATTTGTCTTTGTATATCTCTATAATGTATTGTCTGTATCACACGTCAGATGTCCTGATCATATTTGTATTTAGATGTCTTGATCATATTTGTCTAGGACGACTTACCATTTTATGGTCACTTCACAAAAATCATATCTACCTCAACAACTGTAACTAAAATATCCGAGAACGCAACTAATCGTCAATTCTTTGTACCTGAATTATATGTTATTTAAACCATGATATTTCTTTCATTTCTTACAAAGATAGGACGTTATTTTCTCCATTCTCGCTTATGTTTAAGAAAGATAGGACGTTATTTTCTCCATTCTCGCTTATGTTTTGTAAAACATCTCTGGCAAACGTAACTCGAGACTCAAACATACACTAACATTGTCCACAACGCCCGAATTTCTCACGGTTAACTTATAACTGCGTTGAAACGAGTGTTGCAAAAAAAAAAAAATCATACAATGCCGACTCGGGTAGACCCTCTACTAGGGTATGAATCTAACCCAACCCAAGTTAGCAGAATCACCCTCCCACATTTAACTAATTTTTGTAAGGATTGAACAAAAAATGCTGCAAATACATCAACCCATCATCCAAACTCACATATCTCCAACTCAATACACTCATCATTCCCACACTCACGCTTTCAATCCTAACCTTATCATTCTTTCCACCCTCCCCATTTTTACACACCCCCAGTTTCAGATCCGCCACTATGCCGCCGCTCACCTCCTTCGGGCAGCACCCCGCCGCCGGCAGCTCCTCCGAGAACCACCCGTCCGCTCTCGGCGCCATTCCCACTCTTCCTCCACATTCAATCATTGTGAACACCGCCCTCCATCCTTCCAGCACCACGTTCCACACCACCCCCACCTCCTCTCCAGCTCCGATCACCACCACCTCGTCGCTGTTGCTGACATTTATGTCGAATTTGAACAGCCCGTTTCGGTCCACCGCTAGCTCGCCGCCGTGCTTCACAACGGTGAACATGGGTTCGGGCACATCTACAAAATTTCATTAGGGTTGATTTCAATACTCCATTTGGTTTTATAAACCCTATCAAATTCGATTTAAATTATAAATTTAGATAGAGCAATTAGATTTTTCCTTTATTTTTTTTAAAATAATTAATTTAGGGTAGCTTGCATCCTATTTAAACGAACCACCATGAAAATCTGACTTTCAACCCGACCTCTAGTTCTTGTACTTAATAATTCAAGAATTAAGTTAAGAGAATAAAAATGATTATTACCCTTTTCTTCCTTCTTGGCTCCGGCACCGACAATACAACGGTCAGCTTTGTCGGTGCTGGAGACGCTGATGACGAAGACGAGGTCGGATAGGCAGAGGATGGGTTTTGAGGGAGCGGGGCGGCGACGAGCTGCAGCGGTGTGGCCGAGGCCAAAGAGGCGGCGGAAGGACACGGGAGGTGACGTGGTGGCGGAGGAGGCGGCGAGGTTAGTGAGAGAAGGGAATTTGGCACTAAAAATTGGCTCCCAGAGATTGTTGGAGGCCATGGAAATGGACCAGGATTTGCAGACGCAGGAGGCGGTGGCGAGTGTTCTGGGGTCGAGGCGTTCGGCGACGAGAAGCAGCACCTCCCACGGCGGCGGGGATGGAGGAGGTTGAAGAGATTGCGCCATGAAGAGCGAAGGAGGAGAATGGATGTCGGTTTGATGAGGATTCGACTAATTTGATTATTTATAGAGTGGAGAGATTTGATTGGTGCAACGTGGAAGTCAAGGGTGCTATTGCATGGAGTCCTTTTGCCACGTCATACAGAATGTTTGGGTGGGACGGGATCTCGTGTTATTAGATTTGGTGTATTTTTTTTTTCTTTTTAACATTTAATTTCTCTTATTTTTAAATTTTCAGTCCTCAATTTCCAAAAAAATATTTTTAATTATTATTATTTAAAATTAAATTACTCTTCAAACTTTGAAAACATGATTTATGTTTATTTATTATGTAAATTTTGAAAGAATAATAATAAGAAGAAAATGGAAGTCAATGGTTCTTTTATTTCAAATACATTTTAATTTTTTTTTGTCTTATTTTTTTAGGTATTTTTATTAAAAATTCCAAACAAGTAACTGCATGCATTTGGTACGTATGGGTCAAAGTCATATCAATTAAACTCTTAAATTATCGTAACCAAAACATTTTATATATTTTGTTTGAAAGTGATGTATAAAGTTATAATCACATATTTAAACTCCTTAAAGTTGTTTATCATCCTCTCAGACTTCTAATATTAAAACAATTTAAACTTCAATTAAAAATTGTCACAAAACTTATTGATTTGGAGCCAAGAATGATTGTCATAGGCAAGTAAACACATCGAGATTTAAAGCCACGAATTCACAAAACATCTCGATTAATGTTCTATAAGATTTGTTCGGTTCGAGTCAACACACAATTGCGTAACCCATCCCAACTCCTATAATTCAGATTGGGTGGGTTTGGGGTTCGAGTTCAGAAAATTAACTCAACCCAACTCCTATAAATTCAGGTTGGGTGGGTTTGGGATGTCGGGTTCGAGTTCAAAATGTCAAGGTTCAATGTATACCTCTCGAAGTGATTTAACAAATTTATAGTGGGCCCTTCTAGTTTCCATTTTTTACATTTATTTCTACAAATAGCCCTTAAACAACTCCAAAATTGAAAGGGACTCCTCACCTTCTTTCATATTTTCTCTAAAGGAACAAATTTTGCTTGACCCATTAGTCTCAATGTGTCCTTTTTTCTTCCTTAAATATAATAATATAAAAAAAGTAGACAACGAAGACTCATCGGTCTCATTTAAAAGCTATTTCCTTTATTTTTACACTGTTTTTGGGGGACGCATAAAGTAAGATGCACAATGGTGAACAAGTGGGCGTTGCAGCAACTTTGCTTTATACACAAGTCACTTTGAACAGAAGATTTTAAAAAGAAAAAGAAAAAACTGCAGATTTGTTCTTGTGCTTATATCAACATGTTAAACCTGAAAATCCAAGCAAGCTGATCATCAAGGAAGTTCTTGGGCCACCTTAAGGAAGTTATTGGGTCCCTTCATTGAGAGAAGCTTGAATAAACTCCTCGAATTCAGCTTCCATGGTGCGGAGGTCTTCGTTGCCTTCAAGATCTAAGGCCTGTGGCAGAAATTCAGCAATGTCATAATCGTCTTCGCCATCCAAGGAGAAGTCGCTCTCTTCTTGGTGTTGGCTCAGCCAGTAGTCGTGGTACCATGTCGAGGTTGTGACCAGTTGCCACCATTGCGGGGAGAAATCCTCCACCTGGTAGGCGGCCGGGATGAAAAGCGGAGCGTTCGGGTTTAGCTTTGATCTTTCTTCGGATGCTAGAGACATTGTTTTGTAATGAAATTCTACGATTGCTGTTTACGGACCTTCAGAACCACAAACAAAATCAGCCAAACATTTAAAATCCAACAAACTAGGCAAATGTGTAAAGCTAGGGCGAACGTTTTCGTTCTTTGTTCTTCGAATTCGCTAAAATTGACCTCGCCAAGTCATGAACAAATCTGATCCAGTTATCTAGATCAATCAAATCAAAATATCACAAAACATACAAAAAAGAAATCCCCGTTCGCTACGATTACATCAGATCGCAAAGAAATCAACGCACAAAAACAGATAAATCGAAATCACACCGATCGCAGATCAAGAAATCAAAGAAACACAACCGGATCTAAAGCAAAACCTAAGAGCGCAGATCAAACAAAAATTTCCCTCTCGTTTCGTTCTCCCAGAGCATTCTGGAGATCAAAACGGAAAAGAAAAACAGAAAAGGATACGAAATATTTACCAGATCAACGAGAGAACGGGGAATTCTGGATTGACCGAGTAGGAATTTGGGAAAAACAGTGAGAAATTTCGAAGTCTTATCCGTAGAGACTGACGGATTTCAACGAAGCCCTAAGGTTACCGAAAGAGAAGCCGAGAGGGCTTTTTTATAGGTGGAGAAAAAGAATCTTTTATTTATTTATTTATTTATCTTTCTATTCAAATCTGGCGCGTGAACTTGATTAAAGCGCGTCGTCGTTGTTGTTCCTTGACTTTGACGGATTGTTATCAGCGAGGAATTGGAACATGCCACGTTCGAAATTTGTCTGGTAACGACCGTACCTGAATTTCATGGCTTATATTTGTTTCAAATTTACTATTTTGCCCTTTTTTTTTTTTATAATTATATTGTGTGGGTGGAAAAGAAAAAACGTGGAGATTTACTGTTACTTATTTATGGTGGAATTGCATCGTTTTTTAACGGTACCATTCACTCTCCCTCTCGTAACTTTCTTTTATTATCAATTAATTTTTTATTTTTAACCATTCAAATATGGTTTCAGTTCATTTATTTACACCACCTTATTCTAGCGCCACAATATTTAAATGATTTATTCTCTTAAATGTAGGGAGCTATACAGCTTGTCCTTAAAACACTCTTATTGTAATTCTCTAAATTTATTTTCATCACAAAATAAATAAGTAAGTAAATAAATAAGTAAATAAATAAATAAATAAATAAATAAATAAATATATATATATTATTATTTTTTACCTGAAATTTGTGGCTATTATAGTAATTTTGAATATTATTATGGTAACATTTATTTTATATGGCTTGTAGAGAAAGGGATGATATTAATATATTTTTAGGTTAAATTAATAAAAATATTCGTAAATTTATTTTCATCACAAAATAAATAAATAAGTAAATAAATAAATAAATAAATAAATAAATATATATATATATATATATATTATTATTATTATTTACCTGAAATTTGTGGTTATTATAGTAATTTTGAATATTATTATGGTAACATTTATTTTATATTGCTGGTAGAGAAAGAGATGATATTAATATATTTTTAGGTTAAATTAATAAAAATATTCGTAAATTTATTTTTATCACAAAATAAATAAATAAGTAAATAAATAAATAAATAAATAAATAAATATATATATATATATATATATTATTATTATTATTTACCTGAAATTTGTGGTTATTATAGTAATTTTGAATATTATTATGGTAACATTTATTTTATATTGCTGGTAGAGAAAGAGATGATATTAATATATTTTTAGGTTAAATTAATAAAAATATTCGTAAATTTATTTTTATCACAAAATAAATAAATAAGTAAATAAATAAATAAATAAATAAATAAATATATATATAAATAAATAAATATATATATATATATATATATTATTATTATTTTTTACCTGAAATTTGTGGTTATTATAGTAATTTTGAATATTATTATGGTAACATTTATTTTATATTGCTAGTAGAGAAAGGGATGATATTAATATATTTTTAGGTTAAATTAATAAAAATATTCGTAATTTTTTAAAATTTCAAAAATACCCCTTCAATTTTGTAAAAATTTGAAAATATTTTACGGTTTTAAAAAATACATGAAAAAATGAAAAGCACTTTTGCTCTATCCCATTTCCTATAGGCATCTTCATCTTCTCTCGCAGTTCTCCTCCTTGTACTCTCAGATCCATCGGCGTCCCCGCCAAATCTGACCGTCTCTTGGCCGCAGCCGGCCTTCCGTTTTTATCTTTTCGGTCAGCGGCGGCAGCCGGTGGCCTTGCTCGCTAGGCCCTCTCTTCACGCAGACCTTCACAGCTGGTTGCAATTGTCGGCGATATCAATTGTAGATATGGTGGTTCCTCCCTCTCACCGCGTGCAGGTATTGCTTGATTTCGAAATAGTTTCATCTTTTTCAAACAATTCTGAAATCGAATTACGAGGACCTGGCATTTTAGCTTACAGCTCATGTTTTGTTTCTCCGAACCAGTTTTTGCAATCATCATTGCTTGAATTATGTGTCCTTGATATGCTGCCTGAAACCATGGATAGAGTTCGACTGCATCGTTGTGTTTCTTTTTTATATTATTGCGTGAAGCGTTTTTTTTTTCTAGGAAGATTTATTCTGGATGGAAATGGTGATTGCAATATCGTGGATGAAATTTCTTTACTACATTTTTCTCAATATGCACCTGAACTTAATCTCCACTAATCTTGCGGGACAAGCACTTAACTCCACAACTAGCATTTAGTTGTTGCAAAACTCTTAAGATTTTAGTAGCTTGATAGGTGGCCACCGTCCAAAGTTCCTTTTACTCATTATACTTTCTATCCTGTGCTACAATTAACGATCATTAGGTCAATCCTACTGATTTGAATTTACTTCATACATTATAAGGGTAGCTACTTAATTTTGTAACTTATACGGGCACTACTAATTTTGATGTGCAGATTGTTGTAGTGTGGGAATACGTGATTGTACAGAGGATATAATAATCGTGAGGTGAAAATGAAGGGGAAGTTTAGACTATGGTGGCCCAAGCAGCATTCACCATGTGAACTGTCGTCTTTTTGTCTGTTGTTTGGTTGGTTTGTACCTTCTTCGGATTCCCTTGACGTTGTAGTGGCATTCACTTGTAGTGATGATTCACTGTCTCAACTCCAAGGCGACCTCGAGGTATAACGTTCTTCTTCTACACTGTTGATATAAGCTTTGTGCCATTTGTGCAGTTCATGTGATGAGAAATCTTATCAATTCATCATGATTTTGTAGAGTGGAATTGAAGTATCTAAATTTATTCATGATGATGTATGTGAGCGAATTATTAATAATGCTCATGTGAGGCAGTTGAGATGTGGAAAGAAACAATTGAACTATAGAAATCAGGATGGAGAATTGGCGGTTATTTGATCAATATTCATCTTTTAGTTGCTTACATGTAGACAAGGGTGGAGCCCAACACGTTCATTAGGAGGGCAAAATTTTACATTCTACCTTTATAATCTAAGACAAACTATGGGGGAAATTGCTCTCCTTCCTTCCTTCCTTCCTTCCTTCCTTCTTCGCCTCCCCCTCCATATTGATTATTTCTTTATCTCCAATCAACTTGGATGCATAGCTGACATAAGTTAATGATGAACATACTAAGTAGCTGGACGTAATAAAGAAAAATTGTAATCGAGCACGTGGGGTGTTCAGGCCATATTTCACAAGAATTCATTGCTTTTCTTTTTGAAGGAATCAACTAGGTCATAGTCATGCAATTACTATAGGAGCTAGTCTCTTCTGAGTCCCTGAAAGAACTTACGAGTATGGTTCATTATTATTTGGACCGCTCACTAATATTTTTCGTCATTTCATTTCTTATGATGGGAATACATTTTTAACCGTTATTTTATTACCAAAGAAAAGTCAAATGAATATATTATTATCGTCTTCCAGGAAGTCATCTGTAATACAAACAGGACCATGCCTGCAATTTTGCGTGATAAGTCAGTGTTTTCTCTACTTGGTCAGTCTGCTCCAAAATGTTGTAATGGAATTTCTTCAACTGACAGAATTGATGTATTGAATGGAGAAAAAGGTTTTTGTTGTCAACATGAATGCTGGATGAATAGAGACGGTAATGTCACAGGCAGCTGTAGTAGATCCACCGCTCAATGCCATTATTTAGGTGGGTTGTCAGAGCAATGTAGGCGAGTCTATAGTAGGAGCAGTAATTTGGTGTTCTTGGTATTTGATTCTGATAAGAAGCATGGAAAGTCAGAACTATTTTGGATTCCTAAATTGGACTACCTTTGTTGGAATGGGCAGAAAGTGTCTAATTGTGATGTCCACGTATGTAAGTCATGATTAATCAAGGTTTCTTTTGATTTGTTCCAAATCTTTTAACTGTTAAATCTTGGTTAACTGTCTGGTTTGAAATTATGTAGGTCATATTCTATGATCCTCCTGTATATAACCACCATTATTTCTCTTTGCAACCTTCCAATTCATACGAGCAAGAAAATTCATCTTTCAAGAAACCAAAATGGGTTGATGAACTTCAGCAAAAGGAATCAAGTTTTGACTTGGTAATGGAAAATTTAAGGATTCCCGTTTTCAGGCTAGCAGGATAGTAGTTTCTTATATGCCTATTTACCATGTACAGGATACAGTCATTTTGGCTATCAATTGTGCGGCAGCTGCTAAAAGACCACTTGAAAGACACTTGCATGCTAAAAGCTCTCTTCAGTTTTCTATCGTTGACAGGTATTTCTCTTTTGGCTTTGATTCTGGAAACTGAACTCTATAAATATTTACCTTTTTATTTATTTATTTATTTTTGAACAAGAAACCAAATTCCATCAATATTTACTTGAACTGTTTGATGTTCAGCACTTTCTCTTTGCAGGTGTTATTCATTCATGTGGAGTCTTCTGGCTGTGTCTATTGCTTCACTTTCTACTCTCTTCTACATGACTTTTCAGTTTTCTTATAAACTTCATAGTCTTGGACTACAATTATGGACATCTGATGTAGTCTCAAAAATTTTCATGACCTCATACAATAATGCCCATATTCGGTGTTGTCAAATTTTGTATTGGCCAATTATACTTCAAGAGCGTGGCGTGGGGTAAGAAATTCTATTTGGATGTCTTTCCTGGCTCTATTAATTTTCTTTGTTGTGGGGTTTTCATTTTCATAAACAATGAACTGTTTTTTCTTTTTATTTTCTACTTGTTTCCGAAGGTTCCTATCAAATGTTGAATATGAGGAGAAAGTTGCTTTACAGAGGCATTCAATGTGGTCAAGCATAGCTGCTGATATTTTCCTGGGAAATGTGGTTGGTGTGGCATTGTTATGTTATGCAGATTCTACTTGTTCATTGATTGTTAACCTTGCTAGGGATGTCACAAATAACATATTGCGTACGGGTTGTGTGTGGTTGATGGGAGTCCCTGCAGGTTTCAAGTTAAACATAGAATTGACTGGAGTTCTTGGCATTGTATCTCTCAATGCAATCCAAATTTGGTCTACGGTTTGGTTCTTTTTTAGTTTTATATTTATTTATGTTGTTAAAGCGCTTGCTATATCGGGGATTCTTTTTGGAGGGACATTGCCTGCTGCATTTACCTCAGATCTGATCTCAGTTGCAAGTTGCCATGTGTCGACTCTTCATTGGTTTTTCTCCCTCATATATTCATCACAGATTCAAGCATTAGCAGCTTTATGGCGCCTTTTTAGGTAACTCCTTTTTGAGACCCATTCTAATTGGGCATAGCCGTTCTGTTTATCATGAAATTGTAGCTAGTTATAATTTAAACTGACACAAGTTTATTACATTACAAGCATGATGGGATGATACGTAGTATGGCCTAAAATCAGTATACTCTTACATATATGTTTAGAGTAGCTTAAAAAACTTCTATGCCTTGGTTTGATAGTCTTGATAGTTTTCTCTTCTGTGTTCTTCTGGAGAAGGGTGATGGCTGGGGTGGTGTAGCCTACCACAACAATATCAAAAAGCTCTTTTGACGCTTGAAACTATCTGAATGTAGATTCTTTAGATATTTGCATGCAGGCTTTCAATTGTTTGCTGGTTTTTGAAAGTTATGGCAGTGCGTTTATTAAAACTAGGAATTCGAAGCCATTCGGCTCATCCCCATGCTTTTTGCAGGTGTTTTTAGTGGAGCCTTGAATTAAAATTTTCGTAGATGATTTCTTATCAATTACAGGGATGCTTGACACAGATTCAAACTTTTCCCGTAAATATATACTCTTTTTTTTTGTATTGGGAGAAGCCGAAGGCATTTGATTGGAGAAAAGGAGAAACTGATGAACTCTCAAAAGAACCTTGAATTAAAATTTTCAAAAGATGCTTTCTTATCGATTCTGACAGAGTTTCAAACTTTTCCCATAAATACATATTTTTTGAATTGGGAGAAGCAGATTGCATTTGAAAAGGAGAAGTTGGTGGAGAGTTTGAAGTTTCAAAAGAGTGTAATATTAGTAAGCGACTTGAAAAACCTTCACCTCTAAAAAGCGTCCTTCCTTCAATGCCCAGACTTCTGAGTGAGAATATAGTGAGGTGTGACTTAGAATGGGGTGTAAGGAAGATAATGGCTTAATCAATGATGGGAATAAGTATGTGCGATCCAATCTCTAAGTACATCTTAATTCTTTTTTCTTCCTTAACTAATACATTATTGAATATCAGTTTCAGACTTGTTGAATTTTCTTATAGTTGTTCTTAATGTATCTGAATCTCTTTGCAGGGGTCAAAAACAGAATCCTCTTCGGAAGAGAATAGATAGTTATGACTACATTGTGAAGCAACATGTTGTTGGATCGCTAATTTTTACACCACTATTACTTCTTTTACCCACGACTTCCGTCTTCTATGTCTTCTTTACCATTCTGAATTCATCTATCAGCTTCATCAAATTGCTAATTGAAGTTATAATTTCCGCTATTCATGCTACACCCTATGCCAAAATTTACCTTTGGTTGGTGAAGCGGAAAAGATTTCCATCTGGGATATGGTTTGAAATCATTTCTTGTCACATTAATTCCACGGGTTGTCCAGACAAAAACTTCTCTGAAAACGTCGATTTACCAACTAAGATCTTGGAGCGGAGCGAGGAGGTGGTTGTGGGAAGATCTTCAGTTTTGGTTTCATGCCTTCACAGCAACTTAATGGGCATAGGTCAGTTCTCTATCATAAACTGGACTTTTTGGCGATCTTAAAAGATGAGAAACATAGGCAGGCTGATTTTTTAACTGTGTGCATAAGATAAAAAGATCCTCTCAATATAACTATTTATGGATATCTATTTGTACTTATTTCAGAGTAAATTCTGCTAGTGTGAACATTGTATGGTTATTTTTATCCTTATAAATATAGTTTATAATGAAAGAAAACTATATCTAAGTCCTTGAATTTTAATTTTTTTTTACTATATAGCCTTTAGCCTGTCAACAACTATCAGAACAAGTAGTTGCCACATCAAGTTATGGCAAAGGGCTACTTTGAAACAATAAAGAGGTTATGTGATGAAATAAGAAAGACTAAATTGAAATACCATAGGCAATGTTTACAAAATATGTTTCATTCTTTTATTTGATAATTATCTTGTGATACTGTAATGTTAGGAGAGCTGGTCCTGCCTCACTACACAAATATTTTCTCTGGCTTCTCCCAGTCGGTACTAGCTTCTACTTTTCACGGAGTCCTGACAGGAACAAGGTAAAGAAACTGCTTATATTCATTGTGTTACACATCTTACTCCAACCCAGGTTTAAAATGCTGATAGAAATTTCAAAGTCTTGATTCTATGAAAATGACGAAGTTTTGATTTTATGGAAATGTTGATGGAGATATTATAGTAAGATTTTAACAACAAAAAAAATTAAAAAAACAAGTAATTAACAAATAGAGTTTTTACAAATGAGTTAAAATACTTATTGTTAGTATTATATTTATATTAGTTACATTTTGTTGCTACTTTTTTAATGTTCATATTGATTCACACTACTTGGACATGTGGTAATATCGGTAGAAATTTAATACTATGGATGATTTAACTACTACCTGTCTTGCTTCTGCAGAACGACATCGACACTGAAGGCTGGCCTTCCGTCACCGTTGCCTTGGATGTGTATACCATACAGAAAGTATTGGCATCTATGCCATGATTCGATTCTCACATGCAGGCAAACGCCGCCTTGTACTTCATGATCTGAGCATGCTAAATCCTAGTTTTCAGAATTTCTTTTGAAGTCGAAGCTTGGAATCCGAATGGTCATTGGGGTATGTCTAAAATACAGAGGGTATCAAGTTGCTTGGAATGCGCCCAGATTTCTCCTTGTATTGGCCTTATGCTTAAACTTTTGGACGCTGACAACGAGCAATGGTATCATTCAGGAGCTGCAGGTTCCTACTCACTTTATCTTCCACCTCTAATTTTTTGTTATTAATTGCATTCTGACTGTCACCGTTATAAAATTTATTTACCCTCATAGATTTAGGGCTCTTTATTCATGGATTTGATGAACTTCTTATGTAGCTGGATTTGTGTAGGTTGTATTCATATCGAATAGAGAAATTAGTTTAAAAGTCTAGATTTGTATGGTTGGCGTTTGGTCTGTTGGTATGTTAATAAGCACAGACAAATTTTGGCTAGCGCACGTCTGTTCGGTAATAGATGTTGGACACTTACTAAACCACACTAGTTGTACAAAGTATATATTATGTTCAACATTTACCAGGCAGGTGTCGAGCACTCATCAAGCAAATTAAATGAACACATGATACTATAAGATATAAGAAAAATATGTATGTAATTTTTGTGTATGAAATACATTTCTAAGCATATAAATGCATAAAATTTAATCTATTATTTTTTAATTTTCTTATATAAAAATGATATATATTTTAATAAACATGCGAGTATTGTAGATTTTTTTTAAATGATGTGTTCGCTTGGGAGTATTAAAAATCAATTTTTGTTTCCCGATCTTGGGAGTATTCTATCTTCAACCTTCGTCACTCCAAAACCCTAAAATTTAATTTGATAGTTTAGTCTTAGAATCAATTTGATAATGGTCACGTTTATTTAACTCAAGAATCCCTCATATAGGAAGAGCTTTGAGAATTTCTACGTTTTTTCTAAAAGAAAAATAAGAACAAAAATTAATTAAACAAATTGGAGTGGACACAACATAGATAGATATGAAGACATAGACAGCATGTACCAAAAGTCGACATACATTATCTTAATGTTCCGTGGGCACACCACTCCACACCACACTGGCTCGCCTAAGCACCGCCTGTTGTCGCCAACCAGTCGACCTTGGCACCTCATTCACGCCGCTCGCCGCTTAACCACAGAGGATGAGGCTCCGTACGGGCGCCAGCAGCTTACATGCACGTCGTTGACTGCCTTGCTTCGTCGCACCTTGTGTGGGACTTTCATCCAACCATCAGGACACCAAATTTTTGGAGGTTGAACGTGCTGTCCAACAAGATTTATCAACCTTTTTAGATGAATTAGGATAGAACCCCACTGGTCTTTATGATTTCCATTTTGATTAACATCAAATTATCAACATGTAATTACACTTGTGTTGCCGATGATGAGATAAACTAGGCTTCATTGCGTGTTAAAAGCAGAAGCAAAAGCTCTCGAGTGCCTCATGAAAATTAGTTGCCCATTCTTAAGCAAACCAGAGACCCATTTGAAACAGAGTGGTGGCATGTTTGAGCAGAAGAGAATTTAATGATAACCTTCACTCTGAAGCTGCTGAAGATGAAGAAAGGAAGTGCAGGTCTGTACGAGGCATTTCATCAAACAGGTAAGGAGCATGAAGTGCAGAGGAAATTATCCTCGATTCCCATAACTCTGCATCTTATCTCAATCGGGAGAATGGATTTTTAACGCAATAATTGAAACATAAATTCATCCCAAAATCTCAATAAACACACAAGAAAGAAGAACGCAGATACTTCTAATCATTTAACCCTAAACCTCCAAACCACCCAAATCTCTGAGATTTCACGCACAAAACCAATGGTTTCTTCCATCACAGCCCACATTTCAGATTCAAAAAGCTAAAAGAAAAAACGAAAAAATAAAAAGAGAGGAGAGCCAAAAAAAGTTAATTTAGTCTGTCAGACCGCCATGCGACCATCCCAGGCAGGGCGAACCTACCTAAGAACGATCATCTACAGCCGCAGGACCAAAGGGCCGTAAGCCGTTAGTCACGCTCTAGTCGCACAGCAGTGGTTCATCCACCAGACTTTGGTTCTTGTCTCCTTAGAACTCAAGGACACAGTTGTACAACCTATAGAACAGATCCTGTTCAAGTAAGGTCGTGCTCCAATGCCTTCATCTGCTTACTTAAATAGGCTTTCTCTTATTCGCCAATTTCCGATGTGGGATATCTGACATGACTGACTTAGTGACTTGGGCCAAATCAACAACCCTAAATACCCATCAAATCAGCTCGTTTAGAAATTCACAATTGTCAATTAATAATATATCTTTATTTTTTTATGATATTTTTTTTCATATATATACCACTTTATTTATTTATTTATTTATTATATATATATTAATAAAAACTATTATATTAAATTAGAAAAACTAATCGATGAGATTTTATTAAACTTCAAGATATAAGCTATTTTGCTTATCTAATGTAACCCATTTTTCATGTGAGTTTTTTTTTCTTAAATTAATTGATTTTTAAAATATATAATCACTTTGCATTACTTATTTATATATATATATATATATATATATTGTCGTATTACCAAATATGTCTTAACCAATTGAACTATACTCAAGTTGTCGAGTGCATTTGGTATTAAATGTATCTGTTAGACAAAATGTCACAACGAATGGTTCGAAATGTGTTAAATAGTATAATCTACAAAATCGGGAAGTGGAATAGATTTCCACAATCTTGTAAGCATTTAACATGCGTAGTAAAAAATCCCGACACAAAATTTATATGTAACAACTCAAACCCACCGCTGACCTGTTAAATATCACCGTTAGCCTCATTATTTTTAAAAACGCGTTTGTTGGAAGGAAGTTTCCACGCCCTTATAAGGAATAATTGATTCCCCTCTCCAACCGATGTGGGATCTCACAACCCACCTCATTTGGGGGCTCAACATATTCGTTGGTACACCGCACGAAGTCTGACTCTAATATCATTGGCTTGAGCGGTTACAAATGACATTAGAGTCAATCATCAGACATGCGAGGCACTAGTTGGAGTAGGACTAGACCCTCTTCATAGTATATACGTTTTAAAATCATGAGACTGACCACGAATACGTAACGAGTGATCAGATCTCAAGCAGACACCAAGAGTATATACACTGATAGGTAAGTTTTGAAGAACTTCTCTTCTATGATAAACTATATAAGGTGTGAACTAAGAACAACATGCTAAGGAGATGGTGGCTATAAGTTATAGCAAATTCATAAACTTATGAACAAGTTCATCAGTATGATGATTAGCTTACAACAAAGAACTCTATATTCATCTTAGTCTCTATCCTTTACGAGATTTCCGATCATGTTTACCAAAGACGGAGTTCCTTTTGCCATGATTTCAATCCGAGAGGCATTCGATGCGTGCGAGAATAAGGAAAGTCCAAAGAGTAACAGCTCGGGAAGGAACAGTCGAGACGACAAAAAACCGTGCCAATAACGAGGTTCAAGATCGAAAAATGCATCAAAAAACCTTCTTGTTCCCTTTAGATCAAGCTTCAACAAGATATCCATCCCGAAACAGAAAAACTCCCTCTGCCTCCTCCGTTCGATAGGCCATAAATCTCCCCAAACTTCAGACGATATCTCGTCTCCCCTGAAACGTCCATCCGAACCAAGACACCGAACTATTGCACTGGCAACAATAGGTGCTGCTGCTAGAGTTCTTGCTACCATATATGATAAGATAAGGAATCACTACAAGGGGAGTAAGATTCGGATTACCTTGTTGATCGAATATCTCAAGCCAAGAACACTTTGTTTGAGATTCGAATCACTCCAGAAGCAAAATCGATCATGTCTAGCTTCAATGATTCTTGTTGATCAAATATCTCAAACACTTGTTTGAGATTCGAATCACTCCACAAGCAAGATTGATCATGTCGAGCTTGAATGATTCTACATGCAATCTAAACTACATAGAATTGCAAAGAAACTTAGCCATTGGCTAAAGAAAAGCACAAATGCTTCTTTCTATATTTTCCAAGTCTACCTTACAAATACAACATACATGGCTTTATATAGCCTCAAAATGAAACTACTAAAGGCATTCCAAGAGGTGTAACATTTATACTTAATGGCCATAATGAGCCATTATGTAAATGTAACCTAAAAATACAATAAATCTAAATTACTCTAAATTGTAACCCACCCAAAATTTACAACAATCAAACTTCATTCTTCTTCAATGTAGCATGAGTTGAAACATCCTTTGATAATTTTGACAACCTTTTCTTCACATCTTCATTGAAGTATATTGTATGATTGAGTCTCTTGGTTCATATCAATATATCCCGTCGAAGGGTGCACCATCCCCGCCGTTCCTCCGATTCCAACGACTCTTTGAGGAAGAACAGGCAGTTGTCCACCCATTGGAATGACACAGTGCTCATCTTCTTCAATGCTCTTCACTTTTATGCCTAAGTGCTTCAATCTTGCATCCATTCTTTCCTGGATATCGCTCATCTGTAGTCCCGGTCGAGCTACCAAAGAAGTTTCTTCGAGAAATATTCGATTCGACGAAAAGGGCATCGCATAAAGAAATGTGGGAATTTTGCTATTTCTCTCCTTCAAAACCATATTGTTATCCAAATGTGAATCCCTCCAGTCCATAAACACCATCTTGTCAACATCGAACGGATGTTCCTCGACCTCGGCTAAAATCCCGTATGCTACTTGGTAGCCTGGATTGTAAGGCTTATCGTATCGAACGAGGCATCGAGAGAAGCCAGTAGCATCAAGAACAATGGCAGCTTGAATGGTCACACCATCATTACAAATTAACAAAGATTTAAACTCCTCATGTATAACTTTAACAACTTTAGCTTCATGAAACTTAACACCATTGGCAATGCACTTTTGCAACATTTTTGACTTAAGCTGCTTTCTATTAACCCTCCCATAAGGCCGACCAAGATCTTTCGTCGATTGTTCATTCGTGAACACGACAGCACCGGACCATGTCGTGTCGAGACAGTCGAGCAAATCCATTGCCTCGAACTCATCCACCCAAACTCCATAATTGTTAGGCCAAATCAACTTGGGAGATGGATCAATTGAACAAACTGAAAGCCCTGCCTCTGAAACCTGCTGTGCAACAGCAAGCCCTGCAGGGCCACCTCCCACAACTGCAAGATCGACGACGAGGCCTCTCGACGGATCGTAAATGGGAAGCTCAACCTCAAGAGTCTCCTTCTTGGCCTCAGGAACAAGCTCCAAAAGAGCGCTGCTTCTCACATTGACACAACCCCCTTTTTTCCTTTGAATCTTATGAAACTTTGTACTCCTCAAACCATTCAACTTTTCAGAAACCCCATGTAATGGTTGCATAAAACCATATTTGGTATTGATTTTAAGCAAAGAATCCATGGTTTTCAGCACAAAACTCCCAAAACCCTAAACAAAATACACTGAACAGGGCAACCACAAGCAGAATTTTCAGGGAATCCCCACAGAAACCCAATATCCAGAAATCTCAAGCAAGTATAAGCAGTAAAACGAGGAATCGAAAAGGGGTTTTCAAAAATTTCAAGAAACCCTCAAGAACTGAACAAGAAACAGGATAAATTCAATGGAAATCGGTGTTAAAGATTAAGATGCGTGTGTTTTGAGGCGAACCTGAGGAGGCGGAAGGAGCTCCATTCGGTTCCAGTGGATTGGAGAGATGTGGAATGCGTGTGGCCAGTGGCCAATTGATGAACTGACGCTGCCGTCCACTCTTCTCCAAGAGATGGAAATTAGAGGAATTGGAGAAGATTGGGGATTTGGGCGTGTCCCCACTTGGGGCATGGCCCCATACTTGCCAATTAATGGCGGTGATAATAGGAGTGAATATCGCTTGCTCAATTTGATGTCTCCATTGCTTAAAAAGAGTTTGACAATGGTGGCTGTTCTAGTTTTAGATTTAGTGTACTCTCCAAGATGATTCCTCTTTAATTCTGATTACGTCATTAAAACAAAGTCGGGAAAAGTAAACAAGACAAGACAGTCGACAACAACAATAATTAATTAGTTAATGGTGCATTTAATTCTCACACGATGCAATGGTGTCGCTTAAGGTGACAGAACAACCTATGCTCAAGCCTATAGTCGCATCCCCGTTTTAGTACATTTTGAGTCAATTAAGGTCTGGTAGGCCTAGACGTGATTCAGCCGAATGGTCATACAAAATCTAAGTGGGAGGAGTTGACAACGGGTTGCATCCCTTACACAGTAGTACATTATATGGCATTCCATGTCTACCAGGCAAGCGTAGACATGATTCTATCGAACCGTCATACACTTAGAAAATACAATACATAAACTATACATCATGAAAGTAGTAAAAGAAAGCAATAAAGTGATACAACTAAGGATTATATACATTTTTATGCGAACGATTATAAGTTGTGTGCATCATTTAAGTAACGATCAAATTATTAGGATGTAAGTGTAGTTGTGTTGCCGATGATGACATGAAGTAGCCTTCATTGGGTTTAAAAGCAAAAGCAAAAGCAAAAGCTCTCAACTGCCTCATGAAAATTGGATGCCCATTGTTTAGCAAACCCAGAGAGAGACCCATTTGAAACAGGGTGGTGGCATGTTTGAACAGAAGAGAATTTAATGATAACCTTCACTCTGAAGAAGAAGATGAAGAAAGGAAGTGCAGCAGGTTTGTGTGAGGCATTTCATCAAACAGGTAAGGAGCATCAAGCGGAGTGGATACATATTATATTCTCCACCATTCCCATAACTCAAAACGTAAATTCATCCCAAAATCTCAATAAACACGGAACAAGAAAGAAGAACGCCGATACTTCTAATCATTCAAACCACCCAAATCCCTACGATTTCACGCACAAAACAAAGGGTTTCTTCCATCACAGCCCACATTCCAGATTCAAAAAGCAAAAAGAAAAAAACGAAAAATAAAAAAGAGGTTTTTTTGAGTCTGTCAGACCGCCGTGCGACCATCCCAGGCAGGGCGAACCTACCGAAGAACGATCATCTACAGCCGCAGGACCAAAGGGCCGTATGCCGTTAGTCACGCTCTAGTCGCACAGCAGTGGTTCATCCACCAGACTTTAGTTCTTGTCTCCTTAATACTCAAGGACACAGTTGTACAACCTATAGAACAGATCCTGTTCAAGTAAGGTCGTGACCTGATGCCTTCATCTGCTAAGTTAAATAGGCTTACTCTTATTAGGCAATTTCCGATGTGGGATAGAAGTATTTTTATTAATTTAGCTTTAAATATATAATTAAGTCTGAATATCCATTTAAAACAGACGCATTGCCATAAGCGCATACATACCTGTTGTCTCTTTCTCCCCCAAGTCTCCAAATCCTCCAACTCCAATTTCGGCTACCAACTGGTCAATTCAATTCGTTTACAGACCTTTTTCTGTATAAGCACGGGAAGAATCGATCTTAACCCACTCCACCAGACACCATCAAATGCTCAAGCTTCTTTCTCTCCGGCGATCCCTTCATCTCCACCACCGCCGTCCCCAATTTCCACCCACCGTCGCCATTTCCAAACCCCCTTTAAATCCCACTCGCCAATTTTCCACTGTTTCTCCTCCACCGCCGTCGTCCTCTTCCGAGTCCGAGCTCCGCAAGTACCTTGGCTATGGCGCCCTAGTCATTTTATGCGGCGCCGCCACTTACTACTCCTTCCCTTTCCCCGAAAACGCCAAGCACAAGAAGGCCCAGATCTTCCGATATGCGCCTCTCCCCGAGGATCTTCATACTGTGTCCAATTGGAGTGGTACTCACGAGGTTCTTACGAGGGTGTTTCACCAGCCGGAGAATTTGGAGCAGCTTGAGGAAGTGGTGAAGGAGTCTAATGTGAAGAAGGCTAGGATTCGGCCTGTTGGCTCGGGGCTTTCGCCTAATGGGATTGGACTGTCGAGGATGGGGATGGTGAACTTGGCGTTGATGGATAGGGTCTTGGAAGTGGATAAGGAGAAGAAGAGAGTTAGGGTTCAGGCGGGAATAAGGGTTCAGCAGCTTGTCGATGGAATCAAGGAGTATGGGCTTACTTTGCAAAATTTTGCTTCTATCAGGGAGCAGCAGATCGGTGGCATCATTCAGGTTATTTTATGAGGATTTCTGTGGTTTTGATGTTGTTCAATTGCTAATTGAAGTACTATGTTGGATTGTCTGCTGCATTTGATCAATTTGAACACTTGAACTTCAATGCCATGGCTGTATGTCGGATAAATATGAGTAGTTGTCTGTCCAGGGCTGTAAATTAGTTTGTTTGCAGTGAAGAAATTTGATCTTGCAAGCTTCCCATCTATTTTGATTGGATTGTATTTTGTATTTTGTATTTTGTATTTCTCCTTGTGATAGAATTGTCATGGATATGATTTTAATGGCTGTCCAAGCTTAGAAGTAGTGCTAGTACCATTCAAGAGGTGAATTTTGAGACAAAACATATCTCGTTCGAAAGAGAAACGATCAAATTGTTTTTGTATTCACATTGTACGGGGTAATAATCCACCTTTTGTGGGATTATTCCCGGGAAGAGAACGGAAATAGGCTGCGGATGCTGGTCGTGGTAGGTTCGAGGATCTTTTATTTGTCCTCAATAAAAGCTAGGATGTTCATAAAAAAGATTTGATTATTTAGGTGGCAATAACATGTGGGATGAGATGAAAGTTTGGTGGTTTTTATTCTTTATGTAAAGTCTTTTTTAGTCTCCTTTGATTTTGTAACTAAAAGAACATATCATCCTGTCTTTTGGTTTCTTTAATGAAATGTTTCCAATCCTCCTCTCCACAAGGTGGAGATCCTGATATTGCATGTAATATGACATTTTGATTGTCATGTTTTTTCTTGAGCTGAGCCGATTATGCTTCTAGGTCGGTGCACATGGTACTGGTGCAAAATTGCCTCCCATTGATGAGCAGGTTATTGCTATGAAATTGGTCACGCCAGCCAAGGGTACTATAGAGATCTCCAAAGATAAAGATCCCGAGCTTTTTTATCTAGCTCGCTGTGGTCTTGGCGGCCTTGGAGTCGTCGCTGAAGTAACCCTCCAGTGCGTTGAGAGACAGGAACTTGTGGAACACACGTATATTTCGAACATGAAAGACATCAAGAAGAACCACAAGTAATTATGTACTTTTTGATTGTTTATTTTATGCCATTCTATAGTATGTTGCATACTACAGTTAGAAATGATAGTGTATTGTGATATAATTTGATTTATTTTGTCAGTGAACCGTCTAAGTTCTGAAGTTCTCTATCTTTGCAGGAAATTGTTGGCTGACAATAAGCATGTGAAGTATCTGTATATTCCTTACACGGATGCCATTGTTGTTGTGACTTGCAATCCTATCTCAAAATGGAGAGGTCCTCCCAAATTTCAACCGAAATATACTAGTGATGAAGCCATACAGCATGTTCGTGATCTCTATGTAGAATCTCTTAAAAAATACAGGTTAGTGCCGTCTTCTGTTTGAGTATTTCGTTATCTATAATTTTAGGATGTCGGGAATGGGTTGAAATGGAGATAGTTAATATTTATCATTGTGAGATCCCACATCGGTTAGGGAGGAGAACGGAACATTCTTTATAAGGATGTGAAAACTTCTCCCTAGTTGACGTGTTTTAAAAACTTTGAGGGGAAGCCCGAAAGGGAAAGCCCAAAGAAACAATACTTGCTAGCGGTGGGCTTGAGCTATTACAAACGATATTAGAGCCAGACACCGGGCGATGTGCTAGCGAGGAGGCTGGGCCCCAAAGGGGTTGGATTGTGAGATCTCACATCGGTTGGGGATGAGAACGAAACATTCTTTATAAGGGTGTGGATACCTCTTTCTAGTAGACGCATTTTGAAAACTTTGAGAGGATGCTTGAAAGGGAAAGCGTAAAGAGCACAATATCTGCTAGCGGTGGGGTTAAGCTGTTACAAATGGTATCAGAGACAGACACTGGACGATGTGCCAACGAGGAGGCTGAGCTCCGAAGGGAGTGGACATGAGGCGGTGTGCCAACATGGATGCTGGGCCCCGAAAGGGGTGGATTGGGGNGAACGAGTGCTAGCGAGGACGCTGGGCCTCGAGGAGGGGTTAGATTATGAGATCCCACGTCAGTTGGGGAGGAGAACGAAACATTCTTTATAAGGGTATGAAAACCTCTCCTACATCAATTGGAGAAGGGAACGAGTGTTAGCGAGGACGCTAGGCCTCGAAGAAGGGTTAGATTATGAGATCCCACGTCAGTTGGGGAGGAGAACGAAACATTCTTTATAAGGGTGTGGAAACCTCTCCTTACGTTTTAAAAACCTTGAGGGGAAGCCCGAAAAGGAAAACCTAAAAAGGACAATATCTGCTAGCGGTGGGCTTGGATGGTTACATTTATCCTCTTAAATCACTTTTTATTCCTTTTGTTTTGGTTACCCCTTATCTTTTGGTTGATATTTATTTTTTTTATCATGAATTTAAAATTTTGTTCGAAGTACTATTCATTTCATTTGATTGCTTGCTTGATAATTGCAGTGCTAGTGATGAAAGAGATATAAATGAGTTTTCATTTACTGAGTTGCGTGACAAACTACTTGCCCTTGATCCTCTTAACAAAGAGCATGTTGTGAAAGTCAATCAAGCAGAGGCTGAATTCTGGAGGAAGTCGGAAGGATACCGAGTCGGATGGAGCGACGAAATTTTAGGTTTTGATTGTGGTGGCCAACAATGGGTCTCCGAGACTTGTTTTCCTGCTGGTACTCTTGCAAAACCTAACATGAAGGACATTGAATACATAGAGGAATTAAAGCAGCTTATTGAAAAAGAAAACATACCTGCACCTGCTCCCATTGAGCAGCGCTGGACTGCTTGTAGCAAGAGCCCCATGAGTCCAGCTTCAAGCTCAGCTGAGGATGATATATTCTCTTGGGTAAACTCTAAACATCAATCTTTATATTTTCTCTCTTTCAAGTTCTGAATCTATACTCGTGCAGCGATAAAGCGGAATGTTTAGAGATACCCTGCAAGACCTTAGAACTTAATAACTTGTAGTTCATCGTCGTTTTTAGAGTTAGATTATGATTTAGATATATGCAAAGTCTTCTTGTAGATTAGATTAGAGGGAATGTCCTCGAGTACGTGGGCTATTCGGCATAAAGGGACAAGCATGAGATATTTTTCAAGACATAGCCCACTGCTAGCGGATATTGTGTTCTTTTGGCTTTACCTTTGGAGCTCTCTTTTAAGATTTTTAAAACGCGTCTACTAGGAGGTTTCCACACCCTAGTAGACAAGTTTTAAAAAACTTTGAAGGGAAGGCCGAAAGGAAAAGCTCAAAGAGGATAATATTTGCACGGGCTGTTACACGTAGTGAAAGTATAAATGAAGTGTCATAAAGTTACTTCTAAACGGGTCAACTCGAGTGTGGTTCGTTGTTTGGTTATGTTGTGCATTTAATCAAGGATCATTTGATGCGAACAGGTCGGAATAATAATGTACCTGCCTACTTCAGACGCACGCCAGAGAAAGGAAATAACAGAGGAGTTCTTTCACTACAGACACCTCACTCAGACACTGCTGTGGGATCAATATTCCGCCTTCGAACATTGGGCTAAGATTGAGGTACCCAGTTTCAAAATCTTGTTTCTAAACTACCTCGAAGTATAACGAACGATTAACCGAGCAAAATGGCATGAAAAGTTGACGTCTTTGAACGAATGTACTCTCAGGTTCCAAAGGACAAGGATGAGCTTGCAGCTCTTCAAGCAAGACTTAGGAAACGGTTTCCTGTCGATGAATACAACAAGGCACGAGGGGAATTGGACCCGAACAAAATTCTTTCGAGTAACAAGTTAGAAAAGCTGTTCGTGTCATCGGACGTGGTCTGAGATGCACATTTGTTCTTAGTGATCAATAAGTTATGCTATATCCAGTTGGGTAGGTGCTGATTTCTTGTGTTTACTGTACATTTTTCACAGGAATGCTGTATTTCTCATCTCCTGTGGTATATTTTTGCCATAAAAAGTCTACTTGTGGAAGGAATTTCTTCACGTCACGTTGTTCATCACAGTTTCAGTTTCAAATAATTATACCAAAATTTTGATACTGATATTTACTTGTGAAAGCTTAGAAAATTGATATAATTATAAGCTTCCAAAGGTAAATAAGGCTACAAATTGATACATTTATGAACGTTGAAGGTTTTAACTGATATAAATGTTCGGTTCGAGGTTATGTAACATAAAATAATGATAAATAAAGTTAGAAATTTAGTTGATATTTTGAAAAATTAACGTTATATATGAAATTTTTATAAAATCACAAGAACTAATTATTATATTTTAGGGAAGAAATTGAAGGTTTTTGAGAATAAGAAAAATTATGTAAAAAATAAAAAGAAATATAATAATAAAAAGATATATTAGTAGTGTGCAATTGTGTATTTCTAAACTAAATTAGCTGATTTGATGGGTATTTATAGCTGCTGATTTGGCCCAAGTCAATAAGTCAGTCAATATCCCACATTGGAAATTGGCAAACAAGAGTAAGCGTATTTAAGTAGGAAGATGAATGCTTTAGAGCACGACCTTACTTGAACAGGATCTGTTCTATAGGTTGTACAACTGTGTCCTTGAGTTCTAAGGAGACAAGAACCAAAGTCTGGTGGATGAACACTGCTGTGCGGCTAGAGCGTGACTAACAGCTTACGGGCCCTTCGGTCCTACGGCTGTAGATGATCGTTCTCGGATAGGGTTCGCCCTGCCTGGGATGGTCACATGGCGGTCTGACAGACTCAACTCTTTTTTTGGTTCTGCCCTCCTTTTGTTTTCGCGTTTTTTCTTTTTGCTTTTTGAATCTGGAATGTGGGCTGTGATGTAAGAAAGCCTTTTGTTTTGTGCCTGAAATCTCAGAGATTTGAGTGGGTTGAATGATTAGAGGTATCGCCGTTCTTCTTTCTTCTTCTGTGTTTATTGAGATTTTGGGATGAATTTACGTTTTGAGTTATGGGTATGGTGGAGAATATAATATGTATCCACTCCACTTCGTGCTCCTTACCTGTTTGATGAAATGCCTCACACAGACCTGCTGCACTTCCTTTCTTCATCTTCTTCTTCTTCTGAGTGAAGCTTATCATTAAATTCTCTTCTGCTCAAACATGCCACCACTCTGTTTCAAATGGGGGTCAACCTGTATGGAGACTTAGAAATGAGAGATGTTCTCTAAGTGCGTCAATGAGGTCTAGCTGGGTCGGCGACAACAACCGATGCTGGGGCAAGCGACTGTGGTATGCGTGTGCTAGACGGTTGTAGGGGCATAGGCAGGCAACGGTTGGCACAAAAAGAAAATGAAGGAGAGAAAAAAAGAGATGCAACTGGTGATTGACTGCTGGGCGCTTCATCTGGGGCTGCGTGCATCTGTGAGAGGAGGGGTTGGGCTTAGCTCAGCTTCTACGGTTATATCTTCCTCCCCTTCACAAAATTTCATCTCTTTCCATACCTAATCTCTTACTCTTGAAAGAGTTCAGGATACTTAGGCATCGATTCATCTTCTCGCTCCCAAGTAGCCTCTTTAGACGATTGACTCTGTTATAAGACATTGATAAGTGCAATCTCTCGCCTACGTAGCATCTTCACTTTCATCCCCGTAAGTTGTATAGGCTCTTTTCATAATTCAAATTCTCACCCAATGGTCAAGACTTGAAATCTGTCACATGTGACTAGTCTACCATATACTGTCATAATATTAACACATGAAACACGTTATACTTTTGAGAGGGTAGGTGGCAAAGCCAATCGATAAACTATATGTCTAACTCATGTATTGGCTTAACTTCCTTTGGAGCCCAAAGTTGAGTAATACCTTGTCTTGCACCTCAAACTCTAAATCTCTCCGTCACACATTAAGCCAATGGTTTTCCAGCATACGATAAAGAAAGGGTATAAATTGATACTTACAAAATCACACCATTTTAATTGATATAAATATAGTTTAGGGGTTAAATTAATACCATTCCTGTAACACTTATAACCTCCAAAATTTACATTCCTTATTAAGTTCTTCAATTTTGAATTGTGGATTTTTTGAGTGTATACATCGACTATTAGATTAATTTATATTGAAAAAATAGATTAAATTACAAAATTACCGCTCCATAATTTAGATAAAAATAGAATTTTAATTCATATATTTTGAAAAGTTTAAATTGGGTTAATAAACCTTGAAAATATGATTAAAAGACTAATTTGAACGAGTTCTCACGATGAGAAAATTAAAATTTAATGTAGAAAAAAAGTTAAATGAAATACAGTGATGGTATATATATAAATATCATAAAAAATAAAGATATATTAGTAGCGTACAAATGTGTATTTCTAAACTAAATGGGCTGATTTGATGGGTATTTTACGGCTGCTGATTTGGTCCAAGTCACTAAGTCAGTCATGTCAAATATCCCACATCGGAAATTGGCAAATAAGAGTAAGCGTTTTTAATTTAGCAGATGAAGGTATCAGAGCACGACCTTACTTGAACAGGATCTGTTCTATAGGTTGTACGACTGTGTCCTTGAGTTCTAAGGAGACAAGAACCTAAGTCTGGTGGATGAACCACTGCTGTGCGGCTAGAGCGTGACTGACGGTTCACGGACCCTTGGTCCTGCGGCTGTAGATGATCGTTCTCGGGTAGGTTCGCCCTGCCTGGGATGGTCGCATGGCGGTCTGACAGACTATAAAAACCTTTTTATTTTTTCTATTCGTTTTTTCTTTTTGCTTTTTGAATCTGGAATGTGGGCTATGATGGAAAGAAACCCTTTGTTTTGTGCGTCAAATCTTAGGGATTTGGGTGGTTTGGAGGTGAAATTTTGGGATGAATTTATGTTTGAATTAGTGCGTTAAATCAAATTTTCCGATTTAGGATAATTTGATGGATAATTTCCACTCCACTTGATGCTCCGTACCTGTTTGTTGAAATGCCTCACACAGGCCTGCACTTCCTTTCTTCGTCTTCAACCCAGTGGAGGCTGTCGTGGTTGAAGTTGCAGAATGAAGGATGTCGTCAGGGAAGGACGAGCTTAGTAGGTTTGAGTTTTATTTATAATAAATGAATTACCAAATTAATTTTGATTCTAAATGTTTACCTCTATATCTAAATGTACAATATTTGATTCTTAAATGAGATATGAGATATGAGATATGAGATATGGGATCTACTTGAATTATTCACATGAAACTAATGAAGACCACAAAACAAAATTTACATAATAATTACTTCAACCAAAAATATTCCTAGCAAGCAAGCCAGCAAGCAGAAAAGAATAAAAGAATAATGTTTGCAAGACTGTAG
This sequence comes from Cucurbita pepo subsp. pepo, assembly GCF_002806865.2. Lineage (NCBI taxonomy): Eukaryota > Viridiplantae > Streptophyta > Magnoliopsida > Cucurbitales > Cucurbitaceae > Cucurbita > Cucurbita pepo. Next base: position 214,204 of record NC_036656.1, on the reverse strand, counting down.
ACAAAAGCAAAGCTAAATGTTAGCAGCATCCAATATCTCCTCCTATAAAACGACTAACTACTCTATAGATGATTGATTCTAAAGCCCAAGGTTGCAGGATTCAACAAACTCCAAGTCATAATCCACGTACTTTGTCCAATATGGCTTAAACTGGGAGATAGCAATGTCTAACCATGGCTTCATGTTCCCATTGAAGTGCACAACTGCAGCATTTTCAATCTCTTCCTTGCTAATGCTGGGATTGTAACCGAGTCCGAGAACGTGCCATGTCTTGTCCAGTGGCTTCGTCGTCGAGTAAAATGTGATTAAACCAGGTGGCAGTGTCCCCAGTTTCCACAATGTTCGATTCTCATTCTGCACATACCATAATCAATAATCAGTGTATAACAATACCATAATTGTGAGTTTAAGTCAGAAACTTGAAATGGGTCTGTCCCATTTTGCCAAAAAACTTACCATATTCTGCCAATAGTGATAATCTTCTGTGCAGTTTTCCCTTCTCCATGCGTCCAAATCGAAGAAGTTCATCCCGTAAGCCCACGCACACGCCTTGGGATCGAACTTCTCTTTGATTAACGGATGTGAGAAGTTCATGTACTGTGCATATCTATGGAACGAGCCAAAACAAGTCTCCACTGCACCATTTACTTTCCCATTCATATCAATCTTCCACAGGCCAGTCAAGTCCTTCTGCACCACTATGTCATCATCTAAAAACAAAATTCTGTGTAGTTTTGGATACATCTCAGGCAAGTAAAACCGCAGATGGTTCAAAATCGATAGATACTTGGGGTTTCTGAACTTCATATTCGTCGTGTCCTTCGTTGCATTCTCAACGCTGCTCTCGAAGTAAAACCTCTGTAAATTTGCAGACTCTAATTGGCGAAGCACTGGAACGTAAGAAGAATTCAAGAACTTATAATCCTCCACTGCCTTGACTTCAATGTGAGCGCCATTGTAGTCCTTCAATTTGAACATAACTTGCATTGCTCCAAGATTCATCTTGTCAGTGACAACATGAAACACATGCTTCCATGGCTCTTCGGCGTTCTTCACAGCAGAGTTAACTACCACCGATGCAGCAACGACATTATCCGAGAATATGGCATAATGGTACAGCTCTGGATCCTCTATTTCGGGCGGTACTGGCTTTCCTACATCTGAATATTTTCCAGGATTTGCAATTCTCTCTTCCATCAACCTCATTGCAATGCAATGCAAACTCTTTGGAAGAGACTTGGCAGCAATCAAACTCGAGAAAGCTCCTTGTTTCTTCACCTTCGTCAACTGTTCATTCACTGCAAAAATGTTATCCTTCAACTTCTGGATCTTAAGTTGATTGTCGAATGACTCTTTCGCTTCAGAAATCACTTGTCTGGTGACTTTGATTCGCTCTTTCACCTCCTTCTCAAATTGACGAAGCAGAGCCTCATCTAAAGAAGAGGTTCCACGCTCAAAAAGACTACTGTAAGCAGGTTTACTATTGAGATCTGTATAGTTCTGAGCAACATCCGTGCAAACCCTAACGAGCTTTGAGTACTCAAGCTTAAGCCTTCGAGCATAAGATGAATAGGCGTGAAGCAAATTGCGATTGTCATCGGCTTGCTTCAGGATCCGATCCAGCCGCGGTTTAAGAGGATCCGATCCCACATCCAATGGAGATCTTCTCACGTAGTTGATCCGATGAGAGCCAGTACCAGAAACAGAACCAGAACCAGAACCCTAATTACATACAACAAATAAACTATATAACTAAAATCATACTCCAACGAACTTCAACAAAAACAAATAACAAATAAACAACACAATAAATCCAAATATCCGAAAATCAAACGCATTCATAAAAACTAATCAATTTCAAGCAGAATTCCGAATTCGGACTAAACATCAATCAGTGCCGGATCCAAAACACTCCGATTTCCAAGTCAAGTGATTAAAAGAAAAAAAACATAACACAGGCATTAATTACGTTTCTCAGTAAGCAAGAACAAAAAAATCATGAGGACAATGAGTAGAGCAGTTACCGAAAGGGGGAGATTGACAGTGTGAGTACAGAAAGAGATGATCGAGAGAAAGACGACAACGAAGAACGCGACGGAGGCGAGGACTCTGAAGGAGAAGATTCTGGCCATGTTTCGAGGAATTCCTTCCTCTGTTCTGTGAGTTTTCCCCCCTCAGATAGAGAGGTTGAAGAACAGAAATTTAAATCAGAATCTAAGAGAGCATTAATAAATATAATATATATATACTTTTAAATTCCAAATAATTTTAATTAATTTTTTTTAGATATTTTAAATATGATTTAAATAAAATATATTATTAAATTTCTCTCTATTTCTTAATTTTTTTAGACTCAAAACTTTTTTGAGTATTTTCTCTCAGGAGACTTCCAACGAGTCATAGTTTTACGTGTTCGAGTTATAGTGAGGAAGATTTTCAAATCTTGTAGAAGTTTCATATTGTCGAAACACGTACTTCCCGCTACGATTTCTATAGAGATATGATTCGTATTCTATTCGATTTATATATTGTTTGGTTTATGCTCGCTAGGTGTTCGATGAAATGCCTAAGAGAGACTTGGTTTCTAGACCTGGATGATTGGGCGTAGTTAGTGAGGTTGTTTGTGGACATGTTCAACAAAATCATGGGTGAAGTTCAGCTCAGCATTGGGACATTAACCACACTCATATCAACGGCAGCGACATCTGATTTGGAGCTTCTGATCCCAGGTGAAGTTCTACCTTCCTTTTGGCTATTAAAACTGGTCTTTTTGATGAGGAAGTTGAGATCTTCAACCAAATATGCAAGCTGCTGGCATGAAACCCAGCGTTCAAATTTGAAACACTTAATAGATGCTTAAACCAATTTGGGTGGTATGTGTCACGGTTGTACTTTTTCAATCGCACGGCGTCGTGATCTTGACATGCTCACGACTAGTCTTAAAAGGGAACCCAAGCCCCATATTCATTTTTTATCCGACTTTGTTGTTTCATTTAATATTAGGTGAGGTCTGTCTATACCGACCGAACATAACTTATGCGAAATCTAAGCTTGTTCGGTCACACACGGTTCCTGTGCATGTATGTTCAATCTTCTGCATCCCAACCGACTCGCCTCTACACTTGGTCAAGTCATTCGGCTCAACCTTGCCTCTACTCGGGGCCAAGGTTTTTCATGTGCAATGTCGCCTCTCAAATCATCTTAGTTCTTAATTAACATGGCCCACATGTCTTGATGTCATCCCAAGTCATGGGATGTCGTCGGCCATCACAGCTCACTCGGTCATGCCATTGAGAACAAGCTCATGTGTCGTTCATAATATTGGGACATTTTTAACATCCATCCATTCGGGTTCTATCGACGCATTGGACCCTCTTGTGTCTATGTCATATCATTTACGGACTCCGTACCGGATAGCAGGTGTATTATCCAACCTCCAACATATAGGATGGGCACAATGTCGACACGGGGCACTGTCCTTGAAAGACTCATTTCAAAGGTAGTCGCCCAAGACACTCGTCTCGTAACGCTCATCCTCACTGTGACACACGTACGTGCCACAAGATAGCTTGCTTAGGCCACAAGGCCAGAGGTGGTGGGGAGCTGACATCATGCCTCCCTTATAGTACATTTTGAGGTATTTTCAATCTAGTAGTTGTAGACATGATTTTTGCGAATGTACATTTGGTGATGTGGATTGTTCTTCTGGTGTCCGATTAACTCCAAATTTGACGAGTTTTCATATTTCATATGGATGAACTTGACTCCAAAACCACAAGCCCAAATTCCCTCTGACTTTTGAGGTTAAGGCCCAAATCCTACCTGACCCTTCAACAAGCCTATCTTTAACACTCAAGTCTACTCATTGCCCCTATCTTGCTTATGCCTCGTCTTCTCTTCAATGCACACATTATATGGTGTGTTGGATGATGCACCGTCCTCTTCGATCGCATCATAACACTCTTCTATATTGGCCCTCGCGTGGCTAGATGGGCACCACTTGAGAGATGCCGCTTTCCTTGTCTCGACGTTAAAAGTCACAATCTACTCTATTCATAGTATGATTGTGACACTCATCCTAATCTATGGATTGGAAATTGGTCGTACACACTATGAAACATCTCTCATGAGCATGTATGTAAGACGTGGAAGCATTCCTTCTGCTAGAAAATGTTGGGTAAAGATATTGTGGCATGGACTTGGATGATTGAGGGATATGAGCAACGCACAGGCTAGTGTTGGTCAATGGCATGAAATTGAAAAATTACGTAGTGTTGTGTATGAGAAAGATCTTGTCGAGAAACCAGGTTGGAGCTTCATTTGAGTTCAAAGGAACAATTCACGAACTTGTTTCGGGAGATGGATCACACAGCAAGACCAAGGAGAGTTGTGATTTATTGGTATATCTTAGTATGAGAGAATAGGGATGGGTGTCTTGGCTATTCCGCTAGCAGATATTGTCCATTTTAGCTGGTACTTATTGTCCTTAGCCTCACTGTTTTAAAACGTGTCTACTAGAGAGAGAGAGGTTTCCATACCTTTATAAGTAATGATTCGTCCACCTCTTCAAAGTTTGTGAGATCTCACAATCCACCCTCCCTTATTAGAAAATGCTTAAGGCCCGGCGTCCTCGGTGTCTGGCTCTATTACCATTTGTAACAGTCCAAGCTCACTACTAGTTGATATTATCTGCTTTCGGCCGTTATGTATCGTCATCAGCCTCACAGTTTTAAAACGCATCTACTAGGGAGAGGTTTTCATACTCATATAATGAATGCTCCGTTCTCCTCTCTAGACAGTGTGAGATCTCACAATTCACTCCCTTTGGGGTCCTAGCGTTCTCGCTCGCACACCGCCCGGTGTCTGACTCTAATACCATTTGTAATAGCTCAAGCCCACTACTAGTTTATATTGTCTATTTTGAGCTGTTACCTATCGCTATCAGGCTCACGGTTTTAAAACGCATCTACTAGGGAGAGGTTCTCATATTCTTATAAGAAATGCTTCATTCCCCTCTCCAACTAATGAGGAATCTCACAGTATCGGTTTACTGTTTATCTGTGCAACAATAAGGGTGTCTTATTAAACTTGAAATTCTTTGTCATAAATCTGTATGTCAATGATCCCTCGTAAATTTCTCTCATCTCTGCTCGACAAACCAACTTAGTTTTTCAGTAGTTGAACTGAAACTAGGTTCCACCATGAATTATATTACATGTGATTGCATTTTCCGACCCCGATAATAAGGTCACTTGATGATTAGTGCTAATACTCAACAAGTAACGTCAAACGTATTCGAACGAGATTGAAACGCTAGCGATGTTGAAAACTTGTTTTATGGACACACCATGTAATTGTATATCATGTGGGCGACTGATTTGAACATTGATGATAATTATTGAACAAAAAAGAGGAAAATGCTTAGACTATATCTATATATATTGTACATATAGGTCTACTGGTGCATCAACCAATATTGCATATAAACGAGAAAATAATTTATGTACGGAAATAATTATTTATTTATTTTAATAATTTTGCTTCACTATTTTTCCTCTCTAGTTGATAGAGGGGTTTAAAGGAAAGTCACATGTGCTATCAACTTGCACAAAATAAATTATTTTCACTTACCAAAAACAAATCATTGCATATGGTTATTCAATTTCTTTGACCAGATGATCGATACATTGGTTAGTTCACTACGGTATGTTCAAGCAAGTTAAGATGGCTGAGCTGTCCCAAGATATGGGTTGACATTATGATGCATGGGTCATGTTGTTGGGAATCGAGATGATGAGATGCGATGTTGTGTTGCAAACGATGGAACATACATGTGTAGGCGGCGTGTGTAGCCGAATAAGCTTTGATTTTGTACAAGTGATGTTCGATTGGTGAAGGCGAACCTCGCTTAAGGTCCGACGAAGCGACAAAGTAGGGCGAAAAATGTGAATGGGGCTTGAGTCTCCCTTAAGACTTGTCGTGAGCGTGTCAAGATCACGATGTCGCACGATTTGAAGAAGTACGACCGTGACAATTGTCTGTGAGGATAATCTTAAAAGAATTGAAAGTCACTATGTGCACTTTTCTTTTTAAAAAATGAACCAAACTCAAACCGAAAAAAAATCAAACTCAACTCAACTTTTATGATTTGGGTTAGATAAATATTTTACTCAACTCAACTTTTATGATTTGGGTTAGATAAATATTTTATTCAAATTCCGGGGTCAAATCAAATAAAGTCTAAGGCTTTAAATCAAATAGATTATTCAAGTAAATCTTACCTATAGATCTCTTGAAACAAAACAAAAAAATGTTTGACCTTATCCCATTCGTTGACAAAACATGTAACACCCATTGGTTCAAACATAGGACAACCCAAACTTGGTAACTAGGGTTTTAATCACCATAGCTGCAAGCATTCTTAGTTGAAGAACCAATATATATATATATATGCATGAAATGATGGGACATGTAATAAAGATTTGTAATAAAATTTGAGCCAAGTGTTCAGTAATCATGGGAATTGTGGTACAGTGTCGGATCAGTTCCTTCAGCTCCCATTTGAGCTGAACCAGAATTTGCTCCAAGATTCAAATAAACCAATCTTCCATTGCTTCCATTGCTGCTGCTGCTGTGATCTTCGCTCATTGGTGGATATATTGTTGTTGAAGATGAAGCATTTGCATTGTTGTTGTTCCCTTGTTCTCTTGATATCACAAGTGCTGCTGATTGAACCAACTCCAAGCATAGCCTCAGCTTGTTTGGTTCTATGTGTGTCATCCCTGGGACAGCTCCTTTGAATAGGAAATCCGAGGTTAGGGTTCGGAGAATGTCGAGCGGTGTCACCCCATTGATGGTTCGGATCGTCGGGTCGGCATGGTGGTCGAGGAGGACTGCCACCATGTCGGAGGACACCATCTCGGACGCAATGTGTAACGGGGTTTTCCCGGCTGGCCCGGCCGGGTAGTTCACATCGGCTGCTCCGAGCTCGAGCAAGGCTTTCACGACTTCTCTACTGCAATTCTCGACGGCGTAGTGCAATGCTAATGCCTCGTCGAGATTTAAACCTTCGCCCATGACCATTAGCTTGACGAGCTCTACGTCGGAGGAGTCCAATGCCCTTTGCATTCGATGAATCTTTTGCTCCTCTAGGTCGGCTGCCGCGCCGAGGTGGTGGTGGTGGTGATGAGGTATCGATGATCGACGAGTGAGGGAGGATTTGAGGCGAAGCTCCTCGATTTTGGCGACGACGTCGAGGGGAATGTGTTTCGCTAGAACTTCGGTTGGGAGGCCAGATTTTGCTACTAGATGAGAACAAGTAGTCCATAGATGGTGCATGTCTTGCTTTCTTGATGCAATTAAAACTTTCATTACATCTTCAATTGAAGCTTTCTCCACCATGCTCACCAATTGCTTCTGTTTGTTCCATAATACACCAAAATTATGATCTAATGATTGAACCAAGTCTTTAATCTTCCGCTAAAAGTGCCTAAAAGTGTTTAAAACGCGTCTACTAGGGAGAGATTTCTTCTCCAACCAATGTGGGATCTCACAATCCAGCGTTGTCGCTGGCACACCGTCTGGTGACGGGTTCTGATACCATTTGTAACAGTTCAAGCCCACCACTAGCAAATATTGTTCGCTTTGACTTGTTATATATTGTTGTCAGCCTCACGGTTTTAAAACGTTGTATGCTAAGTAGAGATTTCCACACCCTTATAAGGAATGTTTAGTTCCCCCTCCTACTAATATGGGATCTCCCAATCTACCTCCCTTGGGGCTAGTGTCCTTGCTGGCACACCCTCCGGTGACTGACTTTGATACCACATGTAACAACCCAAGCCCAATGCTAGCAAATATTGTCCGCTTTGACTTGTTACATATCGTCGTCAGCCTCACAAAACACGTATGCTAGGGAGAGGTTTCCACACCCTTATCACAAATGTTTCGTTCTCCTCTCCAACCAACGTGGAATCTCACAATCCAGCGTACTCGCTGGCACACCGCTCGGTGACTGACTCTGATACCATATGTAACAATTCAAGCTCAATGCTAGCAAATATTGTCCACTTTGACCTGTTACATATCGTCGTTAGCCTCACAAAACACGTCGGCTAGGGAGAGGTTTCCACACCCTTCTCAGGAATGTTTTGTTCCCCTCGCCAACCAACGTGGAATCTCACAATCCAGCGTCCTCGCTGGCACACGGTCTGGTGACTGGTTTCGATAAAATTTATAACAGCCCAAGGCCATCGCTAGCAAATATTGTCAGCTTTGACTTATTACGTATCACCGTTAGTCTCATGGTTTTAAAACACATCTATTAGGGAGAGGTTTCCACACCCAAAGAATGTTTCATTCCCCTCTCCAACCAACATGAGATCTCACAATCCACTCTTCTTAGAGGCCCAGTGTCCTCACTGACCCACCATCCGGTGACTGGTGACTGACTCTGATACCATATGTAACAACCGTCCAATGCTAGGAAATATTGTCCGCTTTGACCCGTTACATATCACCGTCAGCTTCACAAAACGCGTCAGCTAGGAAGAGGTTTCCACTGTTTCGTTCCCTTTTCCAACCCATACGAATCTCACATAAACAGACAAAGCCACAAGTTCATGAGTTCATGAGAGAAAAAAAATAGGACCTGAGTAAGCAAAGCGAGCTGTTCAACTCCAAAAGATCTAGCGGCAGCAAGAGTTTCAAGAACAAGATCAACGGCGGAGGAGCAATGCGTATGCCAACACCCTCGCTCGCCGCAATTCGGCCGTGGCTCATGCTTCTGCGGCAAGATCGAGACTTGCCCACTATACAAAAACTGAAGGAGAAGCAGAAACACCTCATATCCAACACTATTAACCGGGATCACTCCCTGTGGCGGTGGAGGCGTATTAGCCCCACCGCCACGAGAATTCGAACCCAAAACCGAACCGAATCGAGAATCAAGAACAGACCCACAAGAGGAGTCGGAGCTGCAAAAGAACTTCCTAAAGAAGAGGCTGCGAGCGGCGAGGATGCAGCGGTGGGCGTGGACGAGGCGGCCCTCAACGCTGAAGGTGACATCACTGAAGGCTTGGCCGTTGATGAGAAGGTTAAGGTAATCGAGGGAGAGAGATCTTAGGGAGTCTTCAAAGGTCATTGCTGAACAAAGAAGAAGAAAGGAGGAGGTTTTTGAGTTTAGGGTTGAGGGAATTTTTCAATTTTTTTTAATTTTTTTTAATTTTTTTTTGTTTGATGGATTGAAGGAGAGAGAAAAGGAGTTGGTGAGTTTAAATGATTGATATCAATATCTGTCGTTGTTGTTCAAGGAAGAACTGTTGATGTTCATAGAGGAGAGAGATGATTATGGTTATGAATATGAGTGACTATTCTGAGACGCCGAGGTACTCAAAACAAAGACATGTTAGCATAAATTAATGTGGGGATGTGAGATAGAGATAGTAACAGCTCACGGTCTAGTAAATATTGTCTGTTTTAGTAAACATTGTCTGTTTTTATCTATAATGTGTAATTGTCGGTTCATGGTTTTAAAACATGTTTGGTAATGAGAGATTTTCGTACTCTTATAAAGAATGCTTATTATGTGTAACTGTCTGTTCACGGTTTTAAAACGTGTCTGTTAGAGAGAGATTTTCACTCTTATAAAGAATGTTTATTATGTGTAATTGTCCGCTCATGGTTTTAAAACGCGTCTGTTAGGGAGAGATTTTCACATTCTTATAAAGAATGTTTATTATGTGTAGCTATCAGTTCACAGTTTTAAAACGTGTCCGTTAGAAAGAGATTTTCACTCTTACAAAGAATGTTTATTATGTGTAACTCTCATAGTTTTAAAACGCGTCTTTTAGAGAGAGATTTTTACTCTTGTAAGTAATGCTTATTATGTGTAACTGTTAGCTCATGGTTTTAAAATGTTGTCTGTTAAGGATAGGTTTTCATATTCTTATAAAGAATGTTTATTATGTGTAACTGTTTCAGGATTTTAAAATGTGTCTGTTAGGAAGAGATTTTCACACTCTTATAAATGATGCTTATTATGTGTAATTGTCAGCTCACGGTTTTAAAACTTGTCTGTTAAAGAGATATTTTCACACTCAAGAATGCTTTGTTCTATTCTCCAACTGAGATTTGGTTTAGTTTCCTTGTCGCGGTTTGATTTTTCGAACCTTCAAAAATCGGCTCGTGATAGATTGGTATTAGAGCTAGACACTGTGATATGAGTCAGCGAGGACGCTAGGATCCTAAAGGGGTGGATTGTGAGATCCCATATCGGTTGGAGAGTGGAACGAAACATTTTTTATAAGGGTGTGGAAACTTCTCCTTAATAGACACGTTTTAAAATGGTGAGGCTGACTGCGATACGTAATAGGTCAAAGTGGACAATATCTACTAGCGGTGAGTTTGGGCTGTTACAATATCTTTTATTTATTCATTCATTTTTCACTTACAGGATTGGGCTGTTACAATATCTTTTATTTATTCATTCATTTTTCACTTACAGGATTGGGCTGTTACGATAAAACTTGCATCCTTCCATTAACCGTAGAGATAATGGTGTTAGTAAGAGAAGTTGTTTTTACGGTTGGTTCAGCTCATAGTTCAATCAACCTCGAGATAACATATCATAGATTTTCAATAGGGGAATCATATTCTTACTAAGATTTTGTGTCAGTTAGAATCGAGAAAAGTAAACGAGTTTTTTCAGTTCTCAGATAAACGTATCCTTTGTCAACGACAATTGACTTGATTTCCACTACTTTTTATCCAAATAATTGTATGAGAATAGTCAAGATTAACAATGTGATTAGTAGTACTAATTAACAATAAGTGATCATCAAAACAATTTAGAGACTTGAATAGACCAAATTACCCAATGAATCAACTTAAAACCCTAAAAAGGAAGCCAAAAAAAAAAAAAAAAAAATTGTTTATCCCTAAAAGGGTATATTTCAATAATAGTTTTACCATTAGTTATGGACAGAATAGTAGACAAAGATGGGTTGTCAAGAGCGTAGAGAAGGTAGGATGGGCAGTTGGTCGGATCTAATATGGATCGTACGTGAACGGTAGTTGGAGTCGGCAACTCTCTTAGGGTTCCCTCATCTGGGATCCTTGGAGAGGAGGATCAAGTTGGCCCTTACGAATAGCTTGATGCACTATCTCCCTTCAACCCTTTGAGCGAAATGCGGCAAAAGAAAGGAAAATCCATGAACTGACCCCATCGTCTCCACTCCAAGGAACTACGAGATCACCCCAAGGACGTCTTCGATATCCAGTGGTCGTGGGTCAACCATAGAACCCTGTTCAATAAGTAGAACGCATTAGCTGTCTGCTATCCGATTAGACAGTAAGGGTCAATCACTCATAGTACCACGTTTAAAAGTAACACTAATACCAGTTTAGAGATTATTTATGAGGTGTAAATAGATAATTTCCGCTTATATATTACAAAAGATTATTTTTGTAAACGTTGATACTACTTTTAAAATTTAATGTGTATTTTTTAAATGTGAATTTTTTTTTTTCCGAAAGGTAAGGATTAAAGGGTTATAAATTAAAAAATTTGAAGATTAAAAATGTTATAATAATAATTTTTAGATGTCGTGGTTGAATAAGAGTAATAAAGTCAAAACCAACCAGTGAATAAGGTTGACATCTCATTGACAAGATATTAGGGCAATATTAGAGTAAAAAAAATAGTGGAGATAATGATAAACTGGAACGACTGTGTTCACATGTCGAAACAGACCAGTAACAAGGCAGAGCTGTGACCCAGATTTTGGCGTATTTGAGCGGCCGGCAGTTGCGGAGACTGGCTACTATGACGGCGGCCCCGCCGTTGGGTGGCTGGAGAGACGGCTTTTGTTATGGGGACGGTTGGAGAAAGCATATATTATTTACTTTTATTGCCAATGATAAGATTCTGTTTCCTACTTTCACCTTTATTTACTCAATCGATCAATATTAGAAAACCCTTTTTTTTTTTTAGTTTTATCATAGAAATTTTAAGTTTTAAGCGTGTTTTGCTCTGAACAATTTTATGTTAGGGAAAAAGCTCGTAGTTAGACCTTGAGTTGGGTCGATAGGTCCGTCTACGGTGAGCATCGATTGGTTCGTCCCTTCTATCGGCAATGCGCTCCTGGCCTTAACTGGTCGGGTCGTGCCTACGGCACTGTTACTAAGCAAGCCTACGCTCTGTACACATTAGCATGGAATAACATCATAAGGTTTCGATCCTACTATGTTGGCCTTCGGAATCAGAGTAATGATTAACAGGGATAGTCGGGGTCATTCCTATTTCATAGTCAGAAGTGAAATTCTTGGATTTATCTTAAAAAAAATTCTAAAAACATGTGGATGAAAACAAAGCATGTTGAAAGAGCCGATGACCATGTGGTCGGAATATCGGAGCCATCAGAGGTTGAATTTGAATTTTAGATTTCCTTGATATTCTCTAAAATAATGAATTGCATAAACCTAACAAAATGAATGAAGTTGTGACTCTCGAGTAAAGGAGAGGTATACTACAACTAAATTAGAGCGTCTTTGATGATCGGACGGTTAAGAAAAGCTTAAAAGAATTGAAAGTTACGACCTATGCCAACGAGATGCACATTTCTTTTCGGTTACTCAATCATAGAAACTTCATGGTTAAGCATGCTTTACTTGGAGCGTGATCTCTAGAGAATTTTCATAGGATGCATGTGAGTGAAGACAAAACATATTGAAAGGACTCGTGTTTATATGTGGAGATAGTTTTCACTCTTAAGAAGCGAGAAGTAGGTAATGTGATCATGTCGCAAGGGATGCAGGGGAATGTCGGGGCCATCAAGTGTCAAATCTGGATTTCGAATCCTAAGCATGTGAAGGTTAGATTAGGTTAATGGAAGGGTTTAGAGAATAAAATTGTTTTAGAACTCGATCGCTCCAAATAAAGCATGTTTAACTCATTGGTTCTACCCAATGCTAGATGTAGAGGCGCATAATAATTCGATATGAACATCATGAGCTATCCCGTAATAAAATCTGTTGTTGCTGATACTTTCTTCTCGGTTCCTTCTTCCATAACCTGAGCTTGTAGAAGGAAGAGATAAGAGGGTCCTATGGAGAATGTGGTTAGAAATCCATAATAGAGTCCGACCACAACGACCGAATTGATTGCTCCAAATAAAGCATGTTTAACTCATTGGTTCGTCCCCAAATCACATCGGTACTGGTCTGGTGCCATTTTGTCATGACTCATACCTAGGTTACGATCAAATAACATGGTCAAGTTATTTATTTCTAACTTTTAAAAGTTAAAACTATTTGATATTTGATAGAAGAAAGTTAGTGTCACCGAGTAAAACTATAGAGAGAGAAAACGTTAGAGTCAGATTGAAAAAAAAAAGTCGAGTAATTGAAAATTTTTAGAAATAGAAATTATTTGATAAAGTTATCATTGTAATGGTCGAGCTTCAAGTAAGGGTAAAACCGTAATTTTACTTTCAATTATTGCTTTGATATATTTAAAAAAAATTAAGTCTAGACGTTAATATGATTGATTTGGGCTAGTCAAGCTCGTTAGAGTCTTTGAGCTGAGAACAACGGTAAATTTGGCCCTTCATTGTTTTCGAAAATCCTTTCGGAGAAGTACATATACTTCTTCAAAATGTCAACTAGAACATAGCTCAACAGTCAAATCGTTCAAGTTTTCGAGATTGTCCTCGAACCCTACCTAAATTAATTACTTCAAGTCATCAAATACATACCTATATATATATATA